>NW_008683002.1:0-7226 GCF_000695815.1 Acanthisitta chloris
CAGGCATGTTGGCACTGAGAGTAGTACTCCAACTGAAGGAATCCCAGAATCCCAGAGATTCAAAAAGACCTTCCAGACCATCGAGTCCAACCTGTGACCAATCTCCACCTTGTCAGCTAGGCCAGGGGACTAAGTGCCATGTCCATTCAGTTCATGAACACCTCCAGAAATGGTGGTCAAGAACACTCCACCACCTCTCTGGGCAGTTACAATGCTTGACAGTCCTTTCCAGGAAGAAATCCCTCATGATGTCCAACTTGAACTTCCCTTAGCACAACTTGAAGCCATGTCCTCTTGCCCTGTCCTTTGTTCCTTGGGAGCAGACCCTGACCCCAGCTGGCTGCATCTCCTGTCAGGAATTTGTAAAGAGTGTAAAGGTCCCACCTGAGCCTCCGTTTTTCCAAGCTGAGCCCTCCCAGCTCCCTCAACTGCTCCTCATAGGACTGACTCTCCAGCCCCTTCCCCAGTCTGTTCTCTTCTCTGGACAAGCTCCAGCCCCTCAATGTCCTTCTCACAGTGAGGGCCCAGAACTGGACACAGCACTCAGTGAAGTGCCCTGGGAACTGTATGCAGGGCTGGAAGGGAGCAGGAAATACTTCTTAGCCCCTACAGAACAGTTTTGTGGTCAGAGGCATTAAGTGTTGGGGAGTCCTTCTCTGTGTGTCACATTGTCCTGAAGTGACATGAGCCTGGAGCAGATGTGCCTCAAATGCTCCAGAGATCCCATTCAGCTGCAGTTTGGCTGTGTCCAGAGAGGTCACCAGTAGTGGTCCTTTAGACCCTCCAACTGTGCCCCCCCTGTTTCCAGGCTCTGGAGACTGAGGAGTTGTATTCTGTCAGCTCAGGTGTCTGCACCTCCTTCCCACACAGGAAATAGCTTAGGTCCTGCTGCTCTTGTTGTCCTTCAGGGAAGGTAGGATTGGGTGCCCTGTGGGAAACCCTGCCAAGGGTTTGGCCATTTTCCAGCAGTCTGGATGGCCCAAGCAGAAATTGTGGCACAGCCACAGGCAGAAAGCAGGACATGTACCAATTGACCAGCATGGGCCTTGGGCACAGGGCTGCCCCCAAGCCTAGGAGTGATAGGAGGGGAACCTCCACTCTTATCCACTCAGTCTGCTGTTTAAGGAGGGCTGGGATGAAGGCAGAAGGCAAGACCCAGCAAACTTCTGCCAAGATCAAAGCTCAGTCTTAAAGAGAGAGTCTAAAGCCTGAGAGCAGCAGAGCCTGACTAGAAAGGCAATGCCTTAGTCAGAGTGAGTGAGCACAGCATGAGAGGGAGAAAGAGATGGTGCCGACCCTCACAGGTGGATGTCCAGGCTGAAGCCTCAGGGTTAGGAGCAGCACAGCCCCAGTCATAAGGAAGCACCTTAAAGTGAGGCCTGGAGGTCAAGGGGCTGGTATAGCTGGAGAGCTTGGACATTCCTCAACACTGGCTACATCATCTGCCCATGCTGACGTGTCATTTCCCCTGGAAACATTTTGGCCTCTAATACCACCAGTTGAAAGGAATCTGTGAGGCTGACTGGGCATGTCCTGCACAGGGAAATGAAAAGGCAGCATTGCAGGGAACGTAAGCACTGTCCCCATTTCTTTAATTGGGATGTTTTTGCATGCAAGATGAGCTTGGTAAACATGTTACATGCACAAAGGATGCCTCTGGGCCTGGGGCAGTCCAGGGCACTATAAAAGCCAGTCCAATTGAAGGCTCCTCATCCACTTCTCCTGCCTTCTCCTCCTTGGTGAACCAGGTGAGTAGCAAGAGCCTCTGCCTCACTCTTCTTTTTCTCTTGTTCTCCTCTTTTTCTTCTGACCTGAACCCAATCTTTGTTTCTCTGTAGTAGCCACTGAGAGCTTTGCTCCTTGATCCTGCTCTCATCTTCTCTTCGTCCTTGTTCTTCAGCAGGGAGAGGAGGGAGAAGGTGTTGGGCTTTCTTTGTTGGGAAACATTGGGATATGATCTGTTGAATCTCCCTTTCTCCCTATTGAGCCTGTCCCTTCTCCCCAGCCTGAGTTCTGTCTCAGCATGAGCAGGATGTGCTGCCCCCAAGCCTAGGAGTGATAGGAGGGGAACCTCCACTCTTATCCACTCAGTCTGCTGTTTAAGGAGGGCTGGGATGAAGGCAGAAGGCAAGACCCAGCAAACTTCTGCCAAGATCAAAGCTCAGTCTTAAAGAGAGAGTCTAAAGCCTGAGAGCAGCAGAGCCTGACTAGAAAGGCAATGCCTTAGTCAGAGTGAGTGAGCACAGCATGAGAGGGAGAAAGAGATGGTGCCGACCCTCACAGGTGGATGTCCAGGCTGAAGCCTCAGGGTTAGGAGCAGCACAGCCCCAGTCATAAGGAAGCACCTTAAAGTGAGGCCTGGAGGTCAAGGGGCTGGTATAGCTGGAGAGCTTGGACATTCCTCAACACTGGCTACATCATCTGCCCATGCTGACGTGTCATTTCCCCTGGAAACATTTTGGCCTCTAATACCACCAGTTGAAAGGAATCTGTGAGGCTGACTGGGCATGTCCTGCACAGGGAAATGAAAAGGCAGCATTGCAGGGAACGTAAGCACTGTCCCCATTTCTTTAATTGGGATGTTTTTGCATGCAAGATGAGCTTGGTAAACATGTTACATGCACAAAGGATGCCTCTGGGCCTGGGGCAGTCCAGGGCACTATAAAAGCCAGTCCAATTGAAGGCTCCTCATCCACTTCTCCTGCCTTCTCCTCCTTGGTGAACCAGGTGAGTAGCAAGAGCCTCTGCCTCACTCTTCTTTTTCTCTTGTTCTCCTCTTTTTCTTCTGACCTGAACCCAATCTTTGTTTCTCTGTAGTAGCCACTGAGAGCTTTGCTCCTTGATCCTGCTCTCATCTTCTCTTCGTCCTTGTTCTTCAGCAGGGAGAGGAGGGAGAAGGTGTTGGGCTTTCTTTGTTGGGAAACATTGGGATATGATCTGTTGAATCTCCCTTTCTCCCTATTGAGCCTGTCCCTTCTCCCCAGCCTGAGTTCTGTCTCAGCATGAGCAGCGTGTCAGGCTGTGCCTCACATGCTGCCTGTGCTTTCCCTCTCCTCTCTCCCAGGTGCATCTCCAACCCACAGCCATGTCCTGCTACGACCTGTGCCGTCCCTGTGGCCCAACCCCTCTGGCCAACAGCTGCAACGAGCCCTGTGTCCGACAGTGCCAGGACTCCAGGGTGGTGATCCAGCCTTCTCCTGTGGTGGTGACTCTGCCTGGTCCCATCCTCAGCTCCTTCCCCCAGAACACTGCTGTGGGATCCACCACCTCTGCTGCTGTTGGAAGCATCCTGAGTGAGGAGGGAGTGCCCATCAACTCCGGGGGCTTTGGCCTCTCTGGGCTCGGTGGTCGCTACTGTGGCAGGGGGGGGCCGGTTCAGTGAGTGCCTCGACCAGGAAACCCAAAGCCAAGTGTCAGATGGAGCTGCTGGCCAAGCATTTCCAGCTGGTTGAGCACCCTCATACCTTCCTGCAAAGGAGGGAGGGAAGCAAAGTGCTGTCTGGACACGTGGCCAACATTTTTTGTTCTTGCAAATCCTGCTGGTGATGACTTTTCTTGTATCTGTGATTTTGAATTTCACATTGACATGGTCTAATCTGTACTTTCAATAGTCACTGGAGGGGTTTTCCTCAGGAATTAAGGAAAGGTGGAGTCTTGCTTGCTGTCTTTCATTTGGAATGGTTAAAGTGGCTTCTTTTCCCTTTATAAATAGACAAATTCCTTTTGTTTTGCTGAATATTACTTGACTTTTTATCATTAAACTGATGTTGCATCTGAATTTGAGTTTCATTGTGGTTTTTACTCTTGTTTGCCTCACCTTGGGGCAGAAAGTGTCATAACATGCAAACCTATGCAGATTATCTTCCCAGTGGAAAATATGAACCCAATAGTCACCACAATCCACCTGACAAAAACTCACTATTGGTTTGTACTCTCTAGAGGAGCACCAAACGGGTTGACTTAGGTGTTTTTGTTGCTAGGATTTTTTTCCCCACATCTTGTGTGTAAAAATACAATTGTGATATTTGAACTTGTGCCTAAGAGTGTTGTTCAAATGCTCCTTGAGCTCTGACAGGCTTGGGATCATGACCTCTGCCCTGAGGAGCTGTTCCAGTGCTTAAACACCTCTGGGGGAAGAACCTTTTTCCAATATCCACTTAACCCTCTCCTGACACAGTTCCAGCTGTTTCCTCAGTCCTGTCACTGCTCACCAGAGAGCAGAGACCAGTGCCTGCCCCTCCACACTGTCCCCTTTTAGGCTGTGGCTTGAGGCAAGAAAAACAAAGCATCTAAGTTGGTAAATGAAAAGGTACTCAACTGAGTGGAGTCCCTGCTTCAAAATTAGTTTCCATGTGTGAATTTTCCAGCCAAACCATTGGAGGGACTGGAATACGCACACAGCTCTGCTGACAGGACTGGTGTGACTGAAGTAATTAGTTATTCACCCAGATCTGTGAGGAATTGCTGACTCCACTGAGAAACATCAAAGAATGGCAGGAAAGCTCCTGCCCATGATGCAAAGGGACATGGAGCACAGAGTACAGAAGTGAATTTCGGGGGAATGGAATGTCCAGTGAAGTGGAAATAAGCCCCTAAATTTATCCTTTTGCATTTAAAACAAAGCAAACTCCTGGGCCCAGCCAACTTCAGCCAGCACAGCATCGTGGAGGGTTTGTGCTGAGGCCTTTGTTAAGTGTAGGTGCTCAGTTACATCTCGTGTAGCATTTTATAGCTCTAAGGGTCTTATCAATCTCTGTAACACCTGAAATCATCAGAGAGACAGTTCCTGCAGAGTGAAGATCAGTTTGAAAGTCTTGTCCCCTTCAGATGTTGCAGTTGGAGAAATGGGTACAACGACTCTGCTTTGGGATGTTTATAAATTTAGGAGACCATTGAAGCATCATTTTATGCACTAATTACTTCCCACACCTATTTCTGCAGGTGGAACCTTTTCTTGATAAAGAAATCGTCCTGCTCTGGTTTCCCAGCTCAGCTTTAGCCTTGGCATTCCATGAGAACTGTGCTCTACTCATTCAAAATTCTTTCATCTTCCCAATTTATGGAGAGTTTTAATTTCTGGCACTTTTATACTGACTCTGTGAGTGTCAACATGAAATTACTCCAAGCACAGGCTAATAAAGCCTTTTTTTTAGCTCCTCATCTTGTGGCTGTCTCAGGATCTAAGGTCAACCTCCCCACCAGGCTCTGGTGCTCAGTGACTCAGTGATTTCAGGTGTGGATGTGCTTATTTCACAGGATCTACCCAAAAGACAGGATTCAGTCCAGATTGTTCTTCTGCTTTGCTGGAGGCAGAGCTTTGTAAATATTGGTGGAGACAGGAATTTATTAAGGATTGACACTCATGTTCTTAATAAAAGAACAAGTCTGAGCGATGAATTATGTATTATACACATTCTTAGTGTTTTTCTTTATGACTAAAGTGAAACACGCACTGGAATATCAATTTTGTTGTGACTGAAAAGTGCCACTGGAGTAAATGTGGCCCAGAATTCCTGAGATGAGAGGAACCTGTATGGCAGAATCTGTCTGGCACAAGATAAGGAAACGAAAACAAAGTAATAAGCAGTAAGGAAAAGACATTTAATCAGCTGGAAGCATTTTGCATTTGGGACATACTCGCTGGGAACTAATTCCAGGTACAAAGGATGTCTGTGTTCCTCAGGCCATCCGAGGTGCAGTATAAAAACCAACTCAGCTCAGCTCCTTCCAACCACTTCTCTTGCCTCTTTCCTCTTTTGTGAACAAGGTTAGTTCAGATCTACTTCTCTTTTTCTGTTTGCTGAGTTCTTGCCTTGTAACAACCTTCTTTTTCCTCCACAGTGTTCTGCTGCTGCTGGATTGGTTTGGGGGGAGAGTTTCCTGGTTAAATTCTTGGGGTTTGCTGTCAGAATTGCAGCAGTTCTAGAGTTCTCATCCTTAAAGTGGGGATAGAAATTCAGTCCAGTGTGGGATTTCTGCCATGTTAAGTGACTTAGCAAATGCTACTAATGATCAAGATTAACAAACTGAATGGGTAGAACAACTGCAATGGGTTGGAACTGTGTGATCTTTGAAGGTCCTTGTCAACTCTAGTCTATGAAAACAGAAGGTTTAGGTGCTCAGTTATATTTCAAGTAGCATTTTATGTTTTTGAAGCTCTTATCCATCCTCTGTAATGCCTGAAATATCATCTGGGTTGCCAAGAGTTGGAATGATGTTCCAGGGAGCAATGACATTGCCTGCTATGCAGAGAAATGGGTTCAGGGCCTGTGAGATAAAGGCAGAGCCAAACTGGAGGAGAGCAGAGCACTCACCAGTCTGTGATGGGTGTGGGAATCACTGAGCTTTGGTTGTGTTGGCGTGGTGTAACCAGACCCAGGGAGCAGGAGGGAACTTAGGGCTCTCTCACAGGTGGCACATCTGTGGACAAGTTGGCCTGGAAAGATTTCAAAAGACCTCTGCAAGTAATCTTAATTAGACTGAAATTTGTACCTCTTGGTAGGCAAAGTTAGAGCCATGGAAATAATTCTCCATTTGAATTTCCAGCTGCCTATTGAACAATATCCATAGGTATATTTGTGGCTAGGTATCTCTCCTAGTTACTACTCTGCAATGCTCTGCATACATCCAGTTGGACCTCAGAAGTGTCTCCCCAGTCACACAGACAATCAAAATGCTAAAATTGAAGTGGTGCTACAGGTGTGTTTCCTTTTGTTCTGCTGCCAGCACTGCCACAGCATCACCAGCAGCTCAGAGGGAACATTTCAGCCTCTGTCTTCTGGTAACCTGTTTAAGAATTTAGTTTCCTTCTCAACTCAGTTCCTAGAAGGATCCTTGGAAAGCTGCTGTTGTCCTGATAACTGAGTCAATGTGAGTGTAAAGCGACTCCTACATTGCATTCACTTCTCCTCCTGTGTTTCAGCCTTGCCTCCAGCCACAGCCATGTCCTGCTACGAGCGATGTCCTTCCACCTGTGGCCCAACCCCTCTGGCCAACAGCTGCAACGAGCCCTGTGTCCGGCAGTGCCAGGACTCCACGGTGGTCATCCAACCCTCGCCCGTGGTGGTGACCCTGCCTGGCCCCATCCTCAGCTCCTTCCCCCAAAACACCACCGTGGGATCCTCAGCCTCTGCAGCTGTAGGAGATGTTCTCATTGGGAGTGCTCTGTGTGCTGAGGGAGTGCCCATCAACTCTGGCAACTCCTTGGGCTTGGGGAGCCTTGGCTA
>NW_008683002.1:7283-22695 GCF_000695815.1 Acanthisitta chloris
CTGCTACGGGCCCTGCTAGACCTGAGGGAGCAGCAGGAGGAGATGAGCAGGAACAACTGAAGCACGACCCCATGCAGGACTGAGCTCATGGCCATGGTTTTCAAAAGCAACATTAGCCACCCACAACTCCACCTGAAGCGACTGGAGCTGTGGGACTTAGCCATTCCCTAAAATGAAGCCACTACTCTTGTTTCACTCTGTATTTCTAATCAAGTGTTTAGTTCTGCTGTGCCTCTTGCATTTGGTACTACCTGGTGTGAAACTTGTCATTTAGAGAGTAGGTGGGACTTGGCTGTGCAGGTGCAATGCTGCACTGACAGAAGAGCTCTGTCTGTGGAGTACATCTCTGCCTGTGCCATTCGTCCCATCCCCACACCTCTTGCTTTGCAGTATTTTAATGCACTTGTTGGCATTAATAAAGTGATGCTTTTATCCTAGCTTCAGTTTTCTGGTCTTTTTTTCCTTCCTCTTGGTTGCTTCAAGCCCCATCCCACCTGGCCTGGAACACTCCCAGGGATGGATGGAGCAGTCACAGCTTCACTGGGCAATATGTGCCAGTGCCTCATCATCTCATAGGGAGGAATTCCCTCCTAATATCCAATCTCTCCCCCCTCCCTGTCAGTGTGAAGCCATTTCCCCCTCATCCTGGCACTACCTGTTCTTGTAAATAGTAAATCCCTGCGAGTAAATAGTCTTTGTTAAAATTAAGGACCTGAGACCTAAGATTTGCAACAGCCACTGAAGACACCAAACTGCTCAAGTTTGGGGTAAAACTGCAGAGATTCTCATGCTGAAAAAGTTTGGGGCATTCAAAGAGCTTCAGTTATATAAATTAACTTGCAGCAGGTTGAATTGTCCCCAGCAGTTCATTTGCTCATGGTTTATGTACCAGTCTAGTCTCAGCCTGGCACCAGATGAAAAACCTTCCTTAAAGCTTCTTTCATCTCCAGGACCTGAGGATCATTTAATGCCTTGAACCATCCGGCTCAAGGCTCTGAAGTCAAATAATGACACAAATTTCAACCCATGCAGCAATTTGTCAGCTCTTTGGCAATTCAGTTCCTGCCCAGCTCGGCATGGAAGGTCTGGTTTGCTACACAAAAGGTTTTAATTGAGTGTGCAGAGTGTGAAACTCCATTCCTGATCCCTAAACAAGAGCTGTTGTGTCCTGGTTCAGCATCCAAAGCTCCAAAGCTTTCAGCTGATCTCTGGGTGCTAATTACTAAATTGGCAGAAAATCAATGAGAACATTTCCGGGCTGTTAATGAATCTTTCTGAAGATTATCAAACCTCTAAGAAAAACTCTTTCCGTGCCCAGAGGGAAGGATGAGGAAAAGGAAACATTCCTTGGCGATCTCAGCTCTACAGATGAAAGGGAATTTGATTCTTCCAGTCACTGATATCTTTCTCCTGGTGGAAGGAATTCATTTCCTTAAGATATCTGAAAGGACTACGGGGAGAATGTTGGATAGCAGAGATTTTGAGGAAAAGGAGGCAAACAGCTCTCTCCTTTTATATCAAACCTTGTACAGGAAAGGAGAGGAGAATTTCCTTGCAGAGAAAATTTCCTAAAGGATTTCATAGAAAACAAACATTTGGCTTAGTTTTTTTAGATGAATTATAAAAAGTATTTGATAAAATAATTTAAGTTTCTGCAGGTGTTTAGCTAGAATCAGTTTGTGAAGTCCTGTGAGTGATCTTGACTCACATACTTTGAAATGAGGTGGTTGTTCAGACATCCCTCCCTTGAGCATTGGGGCTGAGATCTCCTCACATTAGGCAGCACAAAACTTTGCATATTTGAGCCATTAGTGAGAAGGTGTTGTGAACTTTGAAGTCCTTTGTTCTTCTGAAGTCCAAGACCAACCTGTGTATAAAGACACTCTGCACTTAGAGCTAATTCCCATCTCTTGCAGAGGTGCCAAGAGGAGACACCTGATCCTGCTTTTTGCATACTTTCTGTCCTTGCAGGTATTTCCAGCAGGTTGGAGAACAGCCAGGGCTGGGCACTGCTGGCTGTGAAACAAACCATGGCAGGATAAATGGAGTAAAGAGCTGCTGGATGTAAGTTCTGCTGACGCTGTAGTTTGGCTCAGACAGAGCCTCTAAACCCCAATATTTGAAAGCAATTGTTAGCCTTAATTCGTTGTGAAAATTGCTGCACATCCTGGTGACTTCCTGGGATTTCAGGTGGGAATGATGGCGACTTTGGCATGGAAATGACATTAAAATGTATGACTGGGTGAAGAAGTTCAGGTTTGTGTGTGTTTGTGTTCATAAACACTGGGAAAACTGTGGCTTGGCCCAAGCAGTTCCAGAACGTGTTTTCCTGTCTCTGGTCAGCAATTCTCACCACTCTTAATGTCCTTTCAGCTTTGCAATACTCATGGAAATGTGGAGCTGTGTGGGCAGTGCAGCGTTTGGGACTATCTGTTCTGCATCTTGCCTTGTGGTAAAGCTGAGCCCTTGGAATGGGACACTTGTGGCCTGAGCCCAGGTCTCCACCTCAGAGCTGGGGATTATTCACCCAGAGGAGTGAGGTCTTGACTAAGGACAAACATCACACACTCTCCCCTGAAGCAGTGCCTTAATGACTGAAATGAAGCCTAAAACGTACATTGGCCTTAGGAGGGAATGTAATTAGTGCTGTAATTCACACGAGTCACCACAGTCTGCCAAGCAATTAAGCAGCTGCACATTGATGGAGATGAAAGCTTTGGAATGCGAATGTAATAAGAGGAGGAGAAAAACAGAGCGATACTAAGGGAGATCTTGAACCAACAAACCAACAACAACAAGAGTTGATCAGTTTCAGGATTTTGCATGTAAAACGATGGATCATTAGAGAATTCCATGCATAGTAAATAGCTCTGCTCTGCAGGGCAGCCTGGACCATGGTATAAAAGCCTATACAGCACAAGCTTTTTCCATCCACTTCTCTTGCCTTACTCGCCCAGGTGAACAGGTAAGTCTGAACCTCCCCAGTGCCTTTTTAAATGCTAAACTGCTACTTTGATGACTCCTTTTATTTGACTTTTTGTTGTTGGTTATTCTTAGTTCTTTATAAATATTGCTAGTTGGGGTTTTTTTTTGTCCTTGAAGGGCAAATTAGAAAGGTTTGTTACTACCAAACAGAAAGGTTTTCTTTACTTGTGAGGCAGAGAGTAATGAGGCAGGACTTGGGGGATGCTGGCACTGTTGTCTCTCAAAACAAGCAGTTTGTGCTCCATTTCAGAGGGCTTTGAGACCACTAAGGGAGTAGAGAGCTAAGGGTCCTGACTAGCTTCTCCAGAAAGACAGTGCAAAGGGACACAACCAAAGAATGGGAAATCCCTTCCCCTCCTGCCTGACTTCTATGAACTTACTTCAGCTTTGAAACTGCATTTCCTTTGTTCCCTGTGTTTCAGACTTCCCTCTGTCCTACAGATATGTCTTCCTACGACCTGTGTTGTCCCACCTCCTGTGGCCCAACCCCTCTGGCCAACAGCTGCAACGAGCCCTGTGTCCGACAGTGCCAGGACTCCACGTACGTGATCCAACCTCCTCCCGTGGTGGTGACCCTGCCTGGCCCCATCCTCAGCTCCTTCCCCCAGAACACTGCTGTGGGATCCTCAGCCTCTGCAGCTGTTGCGTGGGCAGCACCCTCAGCTCTGAGGGGGTGCCCATCAACTCTGGCAACTCCTCAGGGTTTGGCAGCTTTGGCTACCCAGGCCTGGGCAGTGGGTACAGTCGGCCCAACCGGCGCTACAGCTCCTACCGCAGCGGCTTCGGAGAGCCCTGCTAGACCTGAGGAGCCACCAGGAATGCTGGAGCATGACCCCACACAGGACTGAGCTCATGGCCACAGTTTCCAGATGGGATGTTAGCCACCCACAACTCCAGCTGAAGTGAACGGAGCTGTGGGAACTTGGCATCTCCTCACACGAGGCCTTTGCTTGTCTTGTTCTTTGGTACTTCATATTGCTGATGACATGTAGTTTCTCCTATTGCTGTAAATGGGACTTTGCTGCCTCAGTTCACAGCAGCACTGAGAAAAGGGACCTAGGATGAAAAGCCATATTAGCTCTTGCCTTGTTGAATCCTAGAAATATAGACTTAGGTTTGTACTTTATTGTTCTGCTTTTTTGCTCTCATTAAAGTTATGCTGCATATCAATCAAAGGCTCCTGATGTTTCTTTGAGAAGCTTTTGCCAGCTTAGTTTTTGCAAGATTTCTTACTGTTCCTCAGTTTTAGACACTGAAAAGGGTTGACAGAGTTACTGATGGACAGTCCCTTGCTGCAGGCATTCAGCCTGGGGAAGAGAAGCTTTGGGGTGATCTAATTGTGGCCTCCAGAACCTGAAGGAGCTGACAAGAAACAAGAGACAATTTCAAGAATGCCAGGACAAGGGGGAATGGCTTCACACAGACAGAAAGGTTAGATTGGATATTAGGGATGAATTCCTCCCTGTGAGGTGCTGAGGCACTGGCACAGGTTGCCCAGAGAAGCTGTGGCAGCTCCATCCCTCGGAGGGTTCCAGACCAGGTTGGATAGGGTTTGGAGCAACCTGAGCTGGTGGGAGGTGTCCCTGCCCATGGCAGGGGGTGGAACAGGATGGTCTCTAAGATATCTTCCCACACAAACCATTCCATGATCTGCAGAATTCAAGGACAGGCTGAATTTTCATCCAAGCTTATTTTGAACATGAAATCCTTCTTCTTCTTCCTGGGATGGAAAACATGAGAGCAATGTGTGTTAATTCTAGGTCTCCAAAAAAGTAGACTGTGAACTTTTCCTTCCTAAATGACTGATGGAAATAAAGGTAAAAATCAGGGATTTGGGATATAACTCAGGAAAATGCAGGTGAGTGATACCTGATGTAACCCTTGGCACAAAGAAACACCTTGTGCAAAGGGTTTGTCCCAATTATTATAAGCAAACCCTTGCTCTGAGGTGGTGGAATACAACTCCCCTTTCATCAGCCTCAGTGGCACCAGGACATTGTTGTGCCAGGCAGGTGGAGCTGAGAGCCAGGGCCATGGGTAGAGCAGCACTAATGACTCTCTTCCAATTTGAAATGTAATTAAAATCTGCATTTGAAAAATCACTCAAACATATTTGAAACAGAAACCAAACCCTCCCATTTTGGGTGTGTTGTTTTGCAGAGCTTTTGGTGAGTAAACCATTTCTCCCCTCAAGCAGAAATTAACTTGTGTTATTGTTTTTTGCTGTTCTCAGAGGAATTCCAGTATAATTCCCACACTGCCCCTGGCTCCTTGCAGAGATGTTCCACACATGTGTGTCCAGGGGTTAGGGCACATTATTTCTTGACAAAAAGGAGGATTGTAACATAAATGATTGAAACTTATTACATCACAGTAAGATGCAAGCCCAGATCTCAAACTTTAGTGATTTGAAAGTTCTTCCTCACAGTATTTGAATGACATTAGCAACAAAGTGAACTCCAGTCAAGGATGAACCTTGAGGATCACATATCTACGTGTGCTTGAACACCTTTGCCTTCAGGGGAGCAGAAGTTGGGAAGCTCAGGCTCTGCCTCCACCAAAAAGCATCTGAGATCACACTGCAATGTGATCTGCTCCTCTGCCTGGGCTGAGCATAGATGAAACCAGTAACGAGTGGTGGGAGCAATAAACCAGCAGTGCCAGGCAGAGGCAACCTGAACTAAACAACTTTCAGCTGTAGCTGCACCTTCAGGTGTAAACAATTTGCCATCCAGAGGGACCTGGGCAGGCTGGAGAGGTGGGACTGAGCCAACATCATGAAGTTCAACAAAGGGTCAGGGCAATCCCAGGCAGGTTGAGTGAGGGGATTTTGCCCCTCTAGTCTACTGTGGTCAGACCCCCTCGGAATATTGCACACTGTTTTGGTGCTCCCAGCATAAGAAGGATGTGGAAATGTTGGAACAAGTCCAGAGGAGGCCACAAAGTTGCTAAGGGAACTGGAGCCCCTTCCCTATGGAGAGAGTTGAGGTTGTTCAGGCTGGAGAAGAGAAGGTTTTGTGGAGACCTCGCAGCACCTTCCAGGCTCTGAAGGGGCTCCAAGGAAGCCAGAGAGGGACTCAGTCAGGAACTGGAGTGACAGGACAAGGGGGAATGGGTTCAAGCTGACAGAGGCTTTGCATGTTGAAGCTTTAATAAAGCTCCTGATAAACTTTGAAGTTCTCAGGAACCTCTGCCCAAGCCGAACAAGTTCTGTTCCCAGGGGATCCTCGCAAAGACAGCCCTAATTGAGGGGTGATTTACATGTCTCAGTAGCTGAAGTGCAAGGAGAGCAAAAACCTCAGTACTAATCTCTGTGTCTAGGATTGCTCATGGATTTTACCCCTTTACTATTTATCCTGAAAGTCCTCCTTGTGGAAGAGGTTCAATGCCAATGTGCAATCCCAAAGCTGCTGTAGAGGTGGTAGAGTCACCAGCCCTGGAGGTGTTCAAGGAAGGACTGCACTTAGTGCTCTGTTTTAGTTGACAAGCTGGAGAATAGTTACAGGTTGGACTTGATGGTCTTAGAGGTCTTTTCCAACCCCAATGATCCTGTGAAAAGCAGTTTGAATCCCCAAACTCCAAATGCTCATGGGTTAACTTCCAAAAGCTGCAATTCCTCATGGTTTCCACCAGGATTTACCTTGCAGGGGAGGGTACAAACCACTGCACTATGCAAATGATGCTTAATCTCCCTTAATGACACCAAGCAGACCCAAAAGAGTTTTGAAGGCAGAAGAAATCCTTCTGAGTTAATCATTCTAGTGTTCCCAAGAATTAACTTGGCCTAGCATATTTTAAGATGAAAGAAACCTGTGGTCAGATATACATGCCACAAGATAAGGAAGTCAAGGAGTAATGAACACAAATACTGAGGAAAAAAAACATATAATCAGTAGTGGCTCATAAATAACTTGATGCACAAAGAGTGGCCCGAGTTGTTGGGCAACTTAGGACTTGGTATATAAACCTGAGCTACTCAAGGCTCTTCCAGCCATTTCTCTTGTCTTCTTTGCCATCGTGAATAAGGTAAGTCTGAACTCGTTTGTTCCCTTTGTATATTGAACTATTGCCTTGATGATTTTGTAGCTTTTCCTCCCTCATGTTGTAGCACATTCAGCTTTTTTTTCTCGGAGGTAGTGAAGGGTTTTCATATGAAAAAGTTTTCTGTGGGTGGTGAGTTCTAAAAGTCATTAATGTGGCAATTAGCCACATTAGCCAGTTAGGGCTATTTATTCAGCTCTGGGATCCAAACAAGCTTTCAGGTCCTGCAGCTGAACATGAAATATCTGGAGTGAATTCTTGGGTCTGTTTGGAGTTGTGGGACCAAGTGTAACACAGAGACCAAGTGTGATGGTCAGTGCAAATTCAGCTAAGAGGATCAGAAGAACATTAAGAACTTAGTTTCTTCCTCAATTCCTTGTAGCTTTTCCAGGATCCTTGGAAAGCTGTTGTTGTCCTGATAACTGAGCCAATGTGAGTGTAAAGCGACTCTGACATTGCATTCACTTCTCCTCCTGTGTTTCAGCTTTGCCTCCAGCCACAGCCATGTCCTGCTACGACCTGTGTTCTCCCACCTCCTGTGGCCCAACCCCTCTGGCCAACAGCTGCAACGAGCCCTGTGTCAGGCAGTGCCAGGACTCCACGTACGTGATCCAACCCTCTCCCGTGGTGGTGACCCTGCCTGGCCCCATCCTCAGCTCCTTCCCCCAAAATACCACCGTGGGATCCTCAGCCTCTGCAGCTGTTGGAAGTGCTCTCAGTGCTGGAGGTGTCCCCATCAACTCTGGTAGCTCCTTGGGCTTGGGGAGCCTTGGCTACCCAGGCCTGGGCAGTGGGTACAGTCGGCCCAACCGGCGCTACAGCTCCTACCGCAGCGGCTTCTACGGGCCCTGCTAGACCTGAGGGAGCAGCAGGAGGAGATGAGCAGGAACAACTGAAGCACGACCCCATGCAGGACTGAGCTCATGGCCATGGTTTTCAGCCTGGGATGTTAGCTACCCACAGCCTGAAATGAACAGAGCTGTGGGAGCTTGGCATCTCCTCACACGAGGCCTTTGCTTGTCTTACCTTTGTTATGCTTTGCTTCATATTTCTGATCAAGTGTCTTGTCCTGCTTTTTGTATTGTATTTGATAACGACTAGGCCAAGATGTAATTGTTAGATTGTTCTGCATGGCTGAATTAGCACAGCTGCTTAATCAATGAAGAAGATTTCAGGTTGCTGAGTGTGCCACTGTGAGAGGGATGAGTGGGTTCTGTCCTTATTGGACCATGGAAATGTAGTCCTTACCCTTTACATTGCTTTTTCCATTCCTCAGCCTCATTAAATTTGTGCTGCATCATACTCTGAGTGTGCCTGTACTTCTTTCCTTTCCAAGCCCCTTTTCCAGCTTGTGTGTGATGAAAACTGGTCCCTTTGCAAGTCATCAGTTCCAGAAAACACCATGTAAACAACTTCATGCCAATTACCAAAGGAGAACGAGGCAGATTTCAGCTGTGGAAAATGTTTTTGGTTTGTGTGTACACAGTCAAGTCTGAGATCACCCAGCAAAGGCTTAGAAAGATGATCTTCATCTGCAATTGCTGTGTCTCCTGTTGAGGCACAAGCAGCAAAGCTTTAAAGATGTGATACTTGGGAAGACACCTTTAAAAGAAGGGAGTTGGGCTGAGCATGCTCAGGGAAAAGGTGGTGGGAGAGAGGCAGCAAGTTGAGGCTGCTTCGGAGTGCAGCCCTGAGCTTTCTCTTGGCAGCTGAGGTCACACCCTGGTAAATCTTGGAGGGGAGGAAGGGAAGGATGTATATTGTTTTCGCATGGGAATTTGCCTTTGGAATGTGCTGACCTGGAAGCATGTCTGGAAGAAAGAGATTAAAGGACAGAAGTATTTGAAAGAGTTTGAAGTTGTAACCCTCTCTTAGTGTGTCATTTATTTTGCTGTCTCCTATCTCTTGTCTGGTAGAGCTGAACTTTATCAGGTGTTGCTTTGCTCCACCTTGATTGTCTGTGCTGGGATACAGGTGATGTTTAGGGACTGGCAGCTTTGGTCCCTGGAGGAAGAAGGTTTGGAAAGCTCTACCTGAAGGGTTTGGCTGAGTCAACATCCTGTCAGCCCATGCAGCTCACAGCCTGATATCTTCAAAACCTCTTGCTTGGAGTCTCTGGCTGTGTCTGTCCAGACTGATGTTGAGCTGTAATTAAAGCCAGGGAAAGATGTTGATGAAGTTACTTTGACTGCAGCCATTAGTGGAGCTAAATTAAAGGAGGTAAATGAAGCCCATGAGAGAATCATTAATTTGAAGGAGTAGCTTTTCTTAATGAAGAAGAGAAGGGAAAGTTGGCAGTTTGATGTTAGAACACAATGGAAGGTTGGTCTGAATTAAATGTCTAATATATTTTTGCCATCTCAACTGTAGTTATTCCTTGATCAAAGACAATGAACTCCAAAGAAGTCAATGGCTGCAAAGAGCTATGACTAAGGCACTAGAGTGAAGGTGTCTTTAGCATATTTAGGTGGATATTTCTCATGGCAAAGTCCATTTCTCTCCTCTTGCAATCCCTTCTCACCAACTGAACCAAACCTCTTCACAGAGGAAACCCTTGTGCATGCAGACTCCTTCCAAAGTTGGTCAACTGAACCAAACCTCTTCACAGAGGTAACCCCTGTGCATGCAGACTCCTTCCAAAGTTGGGATGTTTCCTTCAAGCATTCAGAAATCAAATCAGAAGGGGCTGATGTTCAGCTCACTCCAAAACAAAGAGCAAAGACAATCTTCAAACATTTCCCCCCTTCATTCCTGCCCCAAACTGCCCCTTGACAGGATCTGAGGACAATTCCACCCCCTGCCATGGGCAGGGACACCTCCCACCAGCCCAGGCTGCTCCAAACCCCATCCAACCTGGCCTGGAACACCTCCAGGGATGGAGCAGCCACAGCTTCTCTGGGCAACCTGTGCCAGTGTCTCACCACCCTCACAGGGAAGAAATTCTTCCCAAGAGCTGGAGCAAGTTGTTCCCATAGAAGAAAGGATAACACAAGCTGTTTATGCGAGACCCTGAAATATTTGCCACTGGTGTCAGTGAGAATGTGTTTCAATACCAAATTCTGTACAGCTGAAGCCAGAACTGCAAAGTTTGCCGTGCTTACAGGGGTAAAGGAAGAGGCAGAAGGCTCTGAGGAGCTTCTAGAGCTTCCTCAGGGGATCTGAGACATTCCTGCACATTGATTAACCAGTGCCTGCAGGAACTGTTTGGTTTGCAGCTGGCTGGGATCCCACTAGGGAAAAGTTGTTTACTGTTGATGTTTATTGCCAGGATTTATCCTGGTGATGGAGGGAAACCATGACCCACTGTGCCTCTTTCATCTCTTTGCTTTGCATCCACTAAGTATTCCTGGCTCCATTCTCCTGACTCCACCTGCCAAAATGTGCATGAGTCAAAATCCTATTTGCTTAGGAATTTTGGCTGCTCTTTAGCATTTTGCTCACACACGTAGGAGCACCATCTGCTGTCACAGCAAAGGCTACAATTGAAGTCCTGAGTGTGCAATTTCATCCCTGATAAGTGACCGTGAGGTTTAGGATCACTAGTCTTTGGGCTAACGCTCATTGGAATATTCCAAATATTTCAGCTCCTGGGATGAGAAGATTGAGTCAGACAGACTAATTGGGGCTATCATCACCCTCAGAAGTGGACCTGTGACTCTTTTTATCTTCTCTACACCTTTTGATGAGTTGGTTTTTAAAACCACAAGTTCTTTTATGGTCAATAGGTAGTTCTTGCTGTAAGAAAACATTAAAGAATCATGGAATGGTTTGGGTTGGAAGATCATTCAGTTTCACCCCCTGACATAGGCAGGGACATCTTCCACCAGTCCAGGTTGCTCCAAACCTCATCCAGCCTGGCCTGGAACACCTCCGGGAAGGTACCAGCCACAGTTGCTCTGGGCAACCTGTGCCAGTGCCTCAGCACCCTGACAGGGAAGGATTCCTTCCCAATATCCATCCTAACCCTCCCCTCTGTCCGTTTGAAGCCATGAGAGACTATTCACTCTCTGACACTATGGTGTCACTGATGGGAATCATCACATCTGAGGACATCCAGTGACTCATGGCTGGAATTGAGTGTTTTAACCTGTGACTTTGTGCAAATACTGATTTGTGTTTCAAGTGTAAAATGGAAGGACTGGAGTTTGTGAGGAAGTTTGTGACATTCATTAGTAATCTTGGTCACCAATTTCAAACCCTGGTCATGTTCAAAGAGTGTCCCAGACCTGCCCAATCTCTGAGATTTCACTATTTGCATGTCTGAGGCTGATGAATTTGTTTTATGAACTTTGAAGACTTTTCTTCTTCAAAAGTGTTCAACCAGCATTTATTTCCCAGGAGATGTCCGAGACGATATTCCCAGTTCAGAGGGGATTTGCATGTCTCTGCCTAAGTGGTTTAAACATGAAGAGAGGTTGGAACACTGATCCCTGCCCTGAGGTCTGTGTGTGCATTGTCTGCAATGACTTTTTAATCTAGAAATTGCCTTTGAAAAAGAACTGGAATTGCTGCACACTGTGATACTCTTTGAGAGAGGCTAAATGAAGGCAACAACTTGCTTTCAAGAGAGGAAAAAAGAACCAGAGCATTCTAAACTTCTCTAAATTGCTGCTAGTCATTTGGAGAAGGATTTTGCATAATAGTGTGCAAGGGGAAAGTCACAATTGAATGGCAAATGTAAAACCCTTTGGCAGAGTCTTTAATGACCCCCTAGTGAGCTTCTGCAAGGCTTGGAGTGTCTCTGACCAGCCTGGAATCCACATGCATCCTCCCCCTGACCTCAATTGCTTCCCTGGCATTTGCTGCAGGAAGAAAGCTAAACCTGAAGACTCCTTAGATGAAGGACTTTGACGCTCAGAGCTCAAATTGAAGAGTTGTGTCTCAAATTCCTCCATGGAAATGTAGAGGTATCATGTGTAATAGGAATAGATCAAACTGCTGATGCTCTTTCATCCTGGCTCCTGAGTCAGGAAAGCAAAATGGTCCCTCAAATCAGCTATTTCCCAGTACCTTTGGTGAAATCTAATCAGCTCTGCCAAGAGCTTTTCTCTAACAGTTTGATTTCCTGAATTGGTGCTGCTGCTCAAGAGGAATTTGGCAAAACTACAGTGCAATTCTGAAGCAGAAATCAGAACTTTTGGCCTTTTCAGTGTGAGATGTGTCAAAAACTTGTGCTCTCCGTGAAGAGAGAGGAGGATTTCACAGGGGTCTTCACATACAACTTTCCTCAACAATGTATTCATGTGTGTCATGGCACATATTGTCCTTAGGATGCAAAATAACTCTTCTAGTAGCTCAGATGAATCAGTTCATCTGACCAGGAACTAAAAAGGCTCCAAAGATTGCAAGATAAAAGAAATCTCTCCAGAGGAATGCATACATTAGGGGGAGGAAATGAAATCCAGGCAATAAACACACAGAGTGGGGAAAAAGTAAATCACCAGCCAGGAATATTTTGCATATGAGAAGTCCTTAGCAATTGGCTGGGAAATAGCTACGTGCACAGAGTATGTCTCAGGTCCTCAGGCTCTCCAGCACAGAGTATAAAACCTGGCAGAGTCAGAGGAGCTGCATTCACTTCTGCTTTGTTCTCCTTGCTGAATAGGTAAGTCTCAATCTACTTCCTATTTTTCCATGTCCTGAATTGTTGCCTTCACTGTATTTTATGTTTGTACTGTCTTGTCTGTCAGTCCAAGCTTTGAGCTCTGTAACAGTGTTTGGGGGAGACTTGGAAGCAGTTTTGCCTCTAGGATAGGGCAGCTGTTCTGGGAGGGATGGTGGTTGCTGGACACAGGACTTCAGACTTGTTCTTCCTCTGTGTCACCAAATCATTCTGTTCCCAATGTCCCTTCCCTCCTGCTCCCTCTCAGGGACAGGCAGGAAGTTGCTTTCTCTGTAAGACAGATGGAAGAGGAAACAACCACAAGGAAATGGGCCTGAGGAAAAAAGGATTAGGCAGAATATTTGTTCCTTTGCTGTTTAAGACACAAAGTCACCTGGAGGGAGGGTAACAGCTCCTTCTCGTGGGTGAGTGACACATTACCAGGTCATAGAATCATGGAATGATGAAAAAACCTTAAAGATCATCTTGTTCCAACCCCATCCATGGGCAGGGACACTTTCCACTAGCCCAGGTTGTTCCAAGCTCCATCCAACCTGGCCTTGAGCTTCAAGGGATGGGGAATCCACAGTTTTTCTGGGTGACCTGTGCCAGTGCCTCAGCACCTTCGTGATCCTCAGTTTTACTTGCTGAGGAGTTTTTTCTTTTCCTCTCTATTTTGGGGCAAAGTTTTTCCTTACCTTTTCTGACAGGAGAGCACAGGTTTCTCCCTCTCTTCTCCAGCTTTTGTAGGTCTGCAGTATCCTGGAGGAGTGTGGTGGGAAATGAGCTATCAAAGGCTGCTCAGGAGGAGGAGGTAGAGCTGCCCCTTGTCCTCTGTAGTGTAGAGAAGTTTGGGCTTCAGTAAACTCTCCTTTCAAGTTAAGACTGATATTTTTCCATTCTTCACATAGTATCTTGCACTCTCCATCACCTTAGCAGCTTATTTACATGACTCTAATCACCACTTCTTCTTTGCATTCACTTCCTTCCCTGTGTTTCAGACTTCCCTCTGTCCTATAGATATGTCTTCCTACGACCTGTGTTGTCCCACCTCCTGTGGCCCAACCCCTCTGGCCAACAGCTGCAACGAGCCCTGTGTCAGGCAGTGCCAGGACTCCACTGTCTACATCCAGCCCTCCCCAGTTGTGGTGACCCTGCCCGGCCCCATCCTCAGCTCCTTCCCCCAGAACACCGTGGTGGGATCCTCCACCTCCGCTGCCGTTGGCAGCATCCTCAACCCTCTCCCGTGGTGGTGACCCTGCCTGGCCCCATCCTCAGCTCCTTCCCCCAAAATACCACCGTGGGATCCTCAGCCTCTGCAGCTGTAGGAGATGTTCTCAGTGCTGGAGGTGTCCCTATCAACTCTGGCAACTCCTCAGGGCTTGGGAGCCTTGGATATTCAGGCCTAGGTGGTCTTTATGGGAGGTCCTACCGGCGCTACAACCGCTGTGGGCCATGATAAAGCCGCGGGGAGCAACCACAGAGGAACAACCTGAAGATTGGAAGTGTGATCCGGATGCAGGACTGAGTTCATGACCATGGCCACATGCTTGCTGACCAGCCTCAGCTTTCCCTTGAGCTAATGGGACTGCAGGAGCTTGGCATTTCTGATTTGATGCCTCTCTGTGTTATCAGTGAGGTGGAAATGTAAGTGGTTTTGTTGCATGTAGGAGCTGGGTATCCAGCTGTAAAGCACTGCCTTGAAATGGATGATTTATCCATGTTTTCGTCCCTATTGCTTTTTATATTTCCACTTCTTGCTCATTAAAAATATGTGGTGCATCATAACTTGTGTCTTGCAATGTTCTTTCCCTTTGGAATCTTCTCTGGGAGAAATTCACCTGGGCATAAACTATCAGGACCAACAGATCTGCATTTAATTCAAACCAGGCTAATTACTAAGGGGATAGTCACAGATAAACATAAGCAATGAGTAATATCCCTTTTTTTTTTTTTTTTTTTTTTTTTGCTAGGGAATATTTTCCCTCTGTCACATTTCTTGAAGTACAATATGAAATAATCATTCCTGGCTAACAACCAATGGGGAAAAAAAGAGGTGGAACACTCCCAGAGATGGAGCAGCCACAACTGTTCTGGGCAACCTGTGCCAGAGCCTCAGCACCCTCAGAGGGAGGAATTTATCCCTAATATCCCATCCATCCCTGCCCTCTGTCTGTCTGAAGCCATTCCCCCTTATCCTGGCACTCCAGACCCTTGAAAATAGTCTCTCTCCATGTTTCTTGTAGGCTCTTTGAGACATGGAAAGTAGCAGTTAGGTCACCCTGGAACCTTCTCTTTTCCAGGCTGAATAAACTCAGGAAGAACATTTAAAACCCAACAAAATAAAGAAAAGGTTAAGTCTGTGTCTTCCTTAGTTGTCTTGTTAGTCTAGAAATGCTGCAATTATATGATAATTGCTTGTTAAATTATGTGGTGGTTCAGGGGCCCTTTGGGGTGTCACCAGAAATCCTCAGAGCCATAACAATTACCTTGGTGTAAACCTTGGGGAAGATAATAACTGCTAAATTGCTAAACAAACACTCTTCAGTACAATGTTGGTGGTGCCTAAAGGATCCCAATTAACCTTCCATTCCACATTCTAAGAAAGACAAAGCAGGGCAGATTCTGTGATAAGTTCACACTGGGGAGATTTGCTCCTCCAGGAAAATAAAGAACAAATGAAAACCAGAGAGGGTTTTGTGCAACACCACAGGCTTTAATGTGAGAGAGAAGAGCAGACACCAAGTACAGAAAATTAAGGCAAGGGCAAAATCCAAGGGCAAA
>NW_008683003.1:0-340 GCF_000695815.1 Acanthisitta chloris
GCCAGGGGAGGGATGGGTAGGGGTCACCGTGCCAGGTGAGGGACACTGTGCCAGGTGTGCATGGCACAGGGAGAGGTGAGGGATGGGTAAGGGACACAGGACCAGGTGAAGGATGGGTGAGTGCCACGGTGCCCTGTGAGTGCCACCGTGCCAGGTGTGCCTGGCACAGGGACAGGTGAGGGATAGGTGAGTGCCAGGTGTGCGTGTCGCAGGTGCCCGAGGCGATCCGGAAGTGCCAACGCGCAGGGATCACGGTGCGAATGGTCACTGGGGACAACCTGGACACGGCCAGAGCCATCGCGGCCAAGTGTGGCATCTTACCCGCGGGGGGAGACTGGTT
>NW_008683004.1:0-15494 GCF_000695815.1 Acanthisitta chloris
GCCGGGCCGAGCCGAGCGGGGCCGAAGCCCCTGACTGGTTCCCGCCCCGCGCCGGTTGGCACCGAGCCCCGAGGCTCAAATGCCACTCACCACCACCTCGCTACCAATTTCTCCCTCTAAATCAATAAAAATAATATAAAGTTACCTAATTTCCTAACCTCTCTCCTTGTGGCACTTAGTGCCACGGTCCAGTAACCACGGTAGGGTTGGACTCGGTGATCTCTGAGGTCTCTTACAACCAGGTTGATTCTATGAGTCTGTAATTCTCATCTAAACACCACAACAGTGACAGTGTCCATACCTGTGTGCTAAAAATGAAAAAGAGGTTGTCTAGTACTTGCAAAACACTGTGGGGAAAAAAGGCAGAAGTTGAATTCTGCAGTCTGGAACTATCACACATGTCCATAAAAATACCTTTTTACATATATAAATAAATAAAATTCACCCTTCACATCCGCTGTGAATTCAGTAAAGTGGAACAAAAAGTTGTTCCAGCATTTGTCCCTTCAAGTTTTTCTTTTTCCCTTTTCTTTTAGAAGCAGGAGATAAAAACAGACACACGAAGCCAAATGAATATGAAACCAAACACAGGCCCCGTTGAACACAAGTTTGTGCAAGTGTTAGGCAGAAGTAAAACACAAGTTCTGTGTTTGTGTAACATTTATGCACTAAACAGTATTTTTTGATTCAGGGCAGCGATACTTAAATCACAAGAACTACAGGTCTATAGCTTAGATAATTGAACAACACACTTAACACAATCTAAACCCATTAACTAAAAATCAGCATTTAAAGGTAAAAAAACATTATGGTAAATACTGATGTCTCAAAAAATCCAGTTTAATTGCCTGCAACAGCAACTTTAAATACCATTTGTAAGCATAAACAAACCAGAAACATTGGCAGTTTAAATCCCTACATGCTGTTTTAAAATTAATATTGTCCTTTGCTTCCCTTCATCCTTTGTATCCCCAGCAAACACAGCAATAAATTACACACGGAAAGGGTTGGCAAAGTTTTTGTTCTAGAAAAAAAGCCAAATCAACAGCAAACACAGGAATAAATAAAACACTTTCCACACAGATACGATGAGTAATTTAACTGCATTCTTGGCCACCACCTTTACATGAACCACTAATCACACCAACTCCACCACTGCCTTTGTTGCACTGAGGCATCCAACAAAGGCACCAATGTGTGTGTAGTCTGTGAACATCAGTTCTGAAGCAACCAAGCTATTCTCTCTCCCCACAACAAAACTTTGTTGCTATCTGGAGCTAGGAAAGAACTGAACCAAACTGCTCCTGAGGCACCTACCAACTGCCAAGCTCTTGACTCCAGGGCACAGCAGAGACACACCTGCTCTGGGAGTGAGGGAGCTCAGCACTGGCAGCAGCACTCAGTGCCCTCCCAGCCTCCTGCTCCTCGGTGCCATGCACCCCACCCAATTTCCACAGCAAACCCAGGATCTTTTATCAGAGGTGCAGGGCTTGGTGAATAGGCATCCAATGGTCAGGCAGACTGGAAACCCATGCAAGTGTTACAGGAGTTGGCAGGGGCATCTGTCCCCTCATGCTGTTCCTGGAGCACCAACATTGCTGCATTTGCTTATTTTCTGTATCCATTAACCAAAAATTCTCTCAGATGAGCTTTACTGCTGTGCAGGAGCAAAGACACATTTCACATGAGCAGCTAATTATTTTTTTTCCCAAAAGTAACATCAGAATTCTTCTTCTGCATTTGGAGTATGTGAACTCTTAAATTTCTTGAGTTTTTCAATAGCAGAAGATACTGAAATCTCCCCATGAACTTTGTTGTCTCTTGTTCGCACGTTGACAGCATCGTTTGCTTTCTCCTTTTCTCCAACCACTGCAAGACATAACACAAAATATTAAACAGACCATCTATGTTACAAAATAAGAGTCTGGACAAACTTTGTGCCCAGCATTAAAACTTCCATGATATTCAGAAATGTAAGATGCTGCAATTACCTAAGATGAAGTTATACTGAGCCAGCTGTGCATTTCTAATTTTTTTGTTTAATGTGCAGCTCTGATCTAGATCCACATCTGACATAAATCCTGCTTCAAAAAATTTGGTGCAAACCTAAAAAACAAGAATATAGAGTAGTACTTATACAGTAGATTGGTTTATTCTACAACATACATTTGTACAGACTATAATTGCTTCTCTCTCCCAATAATTAATTGATGTATGTGCATAATTTTGCTGTGAATCATTGCTGAATCATTCAATGATGTTATCTCAGGAAAACTGCACACACATTTAAGAGCTTAAGAGGATTCCAGCTGGAAGACAAGGCAAGGTAAATTCCACAGCAAGGATGTACTGCTGTCCTGAGACAGCTACACTGCTGAATGGCAAAGTCTTCCCTCAGTCTGAGAAAGGATCAGGAGGAGAAGGAACAAACTCACTTGCATGAAAAGAAAAGCAGGGGAGAAGGGTAAAACCATCCATAGTCAAAAGTGATGGAGTCAAGAACATACATGGTGGGAAATGGAACAAAGTGGCTCTGGCCCTGCTTTAAGCCAAGAGTACTATAATGAACCATTAGTTAGATAAGGTTTGCCATCCAGAACATTATTCCCTTTGATAATTAGAGAAGTATGTACATAACCCAAACCACTTCAAGTTCTATATCCCTTACTCAGCCTTATACAAATTTGAGATCAGAAATTTTATATTGAAAAATTTACCTCTCCCCCCAAATATAGCTCCCAAAATAGTAGAGCATTACTTCTTTGTTGCAGGCCAAGTGCCTAAGGAGCTGTTAGAGGCAGCCCTGCTCTCACCTGCTGGGCATACTCTTCTGAAGTTGGTCCCACGGGCACGACCATGACCTGCCGTGGAGACAGCCAGAATGGCCTGGCAAGCACAAGAGAACAGGAAAAAAATGTGCATTTCACATTTCCACTCATAACCACACTCATGTTCCACAGCAATAATTTCTACACTTTACAGAAATATTTATGTTAGATAAATATTGGATAGTATTGGCTATAATATATTGGCTGTTGGGTAGTATGTTATCATCCTCTTCTCAGCTTCCCAGAAAATAGCAAACAGATTGATTCCAGTGAAATGACATGTACAGAACCTGGACTTTGTTGTAGGACTTTCCCAGCTGATTTCACCTTTTTAAACAGATTTTTTGACATAATTTTAACTTATTTATAACTTCCAGTGCCAGATGGACAGTCAGACAGATAAGTGACTGAAACTAAGAATTAGCTCTTTGTTAATACTTCAAATAGATCCATTAAGAAAAATCCTCAGAGCTTACCCAAGATGAAACAATACATCTTGCAAGTACAAAAAATATTTCACACATTAGGACTAATTTATGCCTGTATAAAGAATTGCTTGACATCTCTCTGACACCTCCCTGTACCAAAGCAGGATTTTTAAGAAAAAAGGAACAGGAACAATGCAGGACTTAGACATTCAGGTACAATTCTTATTCCTGCATTATTGTACTTGCTTCTGGCATCTCATGAAATTAAATTTCTAATCATGAACTATTAATAAAGGATATCATACAACTCAGACCACAAAATTGGACTTCTTATCTTGCCATCTTCCCTACTAATTTGGGGAAAAATCAGGGATATTATTTTTGCATTATAATATATAGGATATTAGGAAGGAGAACTGCATTTGTGCCACGTACCATTTTCCTCCATAATTTTCTGCTAGAATAGCTATCATTCTCTCCACAGATCCCAGAATAGCTCTGTGAATGATCACTGGCCTTTTCTTATCATCACCATCCTTACTGAAAAAAAAAGCAAGTGAAAATTTTTAGAACAAAATTATCTTCACCCACACACAGCTCATCCTACTAATATTTTTGATTCTAATTTTAATGGAAAGACAAAATTTAGTTAGTTATACTTAGGCAAAAATCGACTGTTTTTATCAAGAGTGTACTTCAGGTCACCTGGGCTTTTAAAGGCATACAGAACAATCATGGTGGTGTAAAATTATCATGTCCATAGCCAGTGGCATAGGCACAAACTCCTAAGTTTGAAAAGACCCAACTGACTCTGCTCCATTTCTGTGCATTTTAATATTTCATGTTCTTCCTTGTTCTCCCTTTTACTCTATGTCTTCCTTTTAACAGGATTTACAGGATTTTACCAGCCCTCACTGTTCATTACTCTGTTTACATTACTATCCTGTGATTAAAAAAAATCCTTGTTCTCCCTTTTACTCTATGTCTTCCTTTTATTTTGTTGCACAGGATTTTACCAGCCCTCACTGTTCATTACTCTGTTTACATTACTATCCTGTGATTAAAAAAATCCAGCTGCTGTTCATAAGAGTATTATCACCTACCAAAAAGCTACAACATCTGCTGTACAACAGCAGGGTCAAAAAAATAACCAAGATTCTTTTTCTGTCTTCTCCTCCAAACTCTTGGCAATATGCAAAAACAAATACAGCAAGAAATACAACCTAGAAAATGCGTATTCAGGTCAACACAGTAGTAAGATTAATTCCCTCAGTGGATAACAATCCCTCTTCCTAGCTGCAAACCATAGTGAGATTATCACTAAAAACTGTTTGCATTTGGCTTATGTTCAAAGTTAACTAATTTAGCCTGGTAAAAACAAAGAACTGCTTAGGACAAATGTCCTAGCTCCTTAAGGCACTTTTGAATTCATTTGCTATGTCATCCAAGGAGACACAATGACTGGGCTGAAAGTGAAAACTGACTCAATTCAGGTTTTTTTAACATTATATATGATCACTTGTCTTCAGAACTGGCAGACAAAACAGATAATGAGACTTCTCTCCAATCAGTTAATTTAATTGCATGTGCAATTAAAGTGAGTTATCATTACACTGAGGAAATAGCTTCAAGTTCATGACTCAGTCCTCTACTCACTGGAGATGCTTTTCCTCCTCACCAGGCTAATCATTTGTTAAGTGAGCAACACAGCATTAACAGATAATCAGAGTTGGTGGTGTTATTTCATTTCAAAGAGGAAGTTAAGTTAGCTTAACCACTCACCCAACATAAGTAAGGTTAAATCGAATGGGCAGCTGGAAGTCAAGCTGGATGGTAGCACACTGATGGTATCTACCAATTGCATCTTTGATTTTAATATCAATCTGGGAAGCAAAATAACACAGTTACTAAATACAGCTCTTCTGAAGTATGTCTCCATTCTCATCCATCCCAGTCATACTAAAATGCTGAATCACTAACCTTAGGACCATAAAATGCTCCATCTCCTGGATTCAGATTCCATTGCTGACCAAAGTCATTCAAGCTGTTTTGAAGTTGCTAAACATAAAAAATGAGAGAGTCAGTAAAAAAGGAATAGCAGGGCCTGTCATTGCTGGAGGTCAAAGCATTTGCCTTTGAAATTCAAAGGGAGTCAAAAGGCAGCACAAGCTCTACTGCTCAAGCATTTGTTCACTTATGATAAATAATCTTGAAGTAAGAGCAGTTCCTTGTGCAAATGTTGTGATTAATCAGAAAAAAAAAGAAATCTAACTAGTTCAACACAAGTGGCTAAGTAAGAATCTGAAAGCTCACATTTTATATAGAAACTTCAGAGTTAATGTGGTGTTTTTCAAGAAGCATTTCCACTAAGGACAGTATTCAGCACCTGCTTTAAGCAATTTTACTATTCAACATGAAAGAACCCAGTTAAATATCTACCTTTGCCAATTAAGGGGTTTGTTTTTTGTTTATTTTTAAATGAATTACCTTTTCTGCATGATCCCAGATCTCCAACTCTCCGAGATAATTTTCTGGTCTTGTAGAAAGGTGTAGTTGAAAGGTAAAACCAAAGACAGCATACACTGACTTCAAGAAATCAAGACAGCCCTTTATTTCTTCTTCAATCTTAAACATAAAAGAAAATGTATTAGTTAAAATTTACTTCCATAAAAATGTAATTGAATCTACTGAATTCCTCATAACCAGAATATAAGAGTCCATTACATAAAATCACATGAAAATTACATCCTACATACCCAAATCTAGATAATGGGTGAAGAGAGAACTGAGGTGTTGTGGCTTCAAAGCTTGCAAAGAAAAGTAATGTTTTTGTTGAGCCTGAGCTTCTGCAGCCAAATGGCACCCATCAGTATGGACAAGAGGACATTAATTTCTACACATAGCTACACTAAAATCTCTGACATTACTGACAAAATAAAGTATTTATTCAGCATCACTACAGAAAACAATATGTGGTTAACAGCTTTTTTCTTTGCAAATGACATTACTGACAAAGTATTTATTCAGCATCACTACGGAAAACAAAATGTGGTTAACAGCTTTTTTCTTTGCAAGGGGAGATGGAAGATGCTTAAGATCTTACATTTTTGGGATTTAGTTGCCCAATATGTCTTTCTAAAGAAAGATTCTACACAGAAAATCTTACTACATAATTCACAATAATATCCTTCAAAGAACATTGTTTCCTTCTTTTGATTTTGTAACTTCAAAGAGAAAAATAAGTAACATGAGGTATGACATTGCTGTTTGAGAAACTTGTAACAAAGAAGCCAAGTTCAACAGACTAAGGACTTCAGCAACATTGTAGAGGTTAAGAAATGTGGAATATCAGATAACTAAAAAGGAAGCACCTAAACCTACCAAAAATCCCTCTGTAAGTAGCATTATGCTACACAGCAACACAGTGGAAGAAGCTAGAGTTGTAACACTTAGGGGATTTTTTTTCTTGTTTACTGCTAGTGTGCACTGGGAGAGAAAAGGGTTCTTTGTTCTGCTTGACTGAAGGTGTGGGAAGTGGTTTTGTTTTTTTTAATTTTTTTCCCCTCTATTACCTGTTCGATTGTGCAGAAGATGTGAGCATCATCTTGCTGGAAGCGCCTCACACGTGTAAGGCCACTGAGTGTCCCAGAGAGTTCATTTCGGTGAAGAACCCCAAAATCTGCAAGTCTAAGAGGCATTTCCCTCCAGGATCGTGGACGATGGGCAAACATCAAGCTGGAAGGAACATGAGAAAACCTTCCTTTTATCCTTCTTACAGGATATTTAGGACAACACAGAAATAAGCAAAGATCAGTACAAACAAAAATCACATTTTTAAGCATATATTCCTTCGGGTTGTCTGCATCCTAAAAGACAGGCAAACAGCAAGAGTGCACCACTCAGAATGTGCTGGGAAGACCACCTAGGAAAAAAAAAACCTGCAAGAGTAAAGCATGAGTGATTAATCTGCACCTTCTTGGTACACCACATCTGATGCCTATCTCTGTCCAACATAATTTGTATTTACCAGTGGCAGATACTAGTATAAGCATGCACAGACCTAGCTGACAGTGCAGACTTACTGAAAGATCCTCCCAGCAGACCCACAAAGGCCTACTTTGGGACACTGTCAGAGAAACTCTCTGGACTCAGTGAGTTAGTAGTCTATTGTAAACATACATGAAAACATGTATTAATACTCCACTTACTTCCCCTCAGCCCCACAAAGGATAAACGAAGTAAAATAAGAAGTTTTTAAGCTCAGTACAAACCAATGTCCTGGACAATTCATGGGTTTAAGGGCAAAAGTTTCCTTCTCAACCTCAAAAGAGAACATATTTTCACTGTAGTGCTGCCAGTGTCCTGAGGTTTCCCAGAGTTTACTGTTGAAGATGTTTGGAGACACAACTTCAGTAAAGTTACGCCGGTGATATTCCCCCTATAGAACAAATACAACATTTAAAAGGTGATAAAGCTTTTCCTTGTCAAAATCATGATGGTAATTTACAGGGAGACTAAAGGACATGGAAGCTTTGCTTTGGAAAAGCACAGCTTTGCTCTGGCCTGTTTTCTAAAAGGTTAGATGTGCATGCTCATAATGAAACACACACACAGAGATGGATAGCTCAGTGCTGGGAATGGCCTATCATTTAAGATCAACAACTGATACTAAACTTGTCAGGAGTTACATCAGTATGTACTCACTCGTATGAAGTCCACAAGTGTGTTATAAAGAAAGGCACCTCTGGGGAGGAAAAAGCAGCTTCCAGGACTCAAATCATGGAAGAAGAAGAGTTCTTGCTCCTAAGTAAATTAAAACCAGAATGCTCTAATAACACTTCAGGCAGAATTGCAGAACATGACTATTTCACACACATTGAGACACTGTTCACAGAGATGAAATACTACAGCAATAAGATGATTCCCATAAATCTGTGAGTTCTCAGCAACACCAGTTCTTACTCTTAGACATGTCTAATAACACTGAATTCCATCTGACTCTTTGACTATGTAGGTACATGTTTTCCCAAAATCCTTAAGCAATCCTACCTCTTGTAACCAAAGCAATTGAGCCTATACCTATCACATGTGAGGGCTGATGGCTGGAGCTTGTGAGCCACTCACTGTTGATCAGACTTCTCTTGCAAAAAAAAAGAAGCTAAGCAGTGTGGCTCTGATAACATCTTCAGAACACTTTGCCCTCTTCACTAAGGGACTAAACCCATTAACTTCTTCCCAACATGAGTTTAACATTCGTATGCAAGTGACAAGTTGAGTCGGTAGAATTCAAATTTCAAAATGTAACTGACACCAAGAAGCACATGCAAGTGGCTGCCAGTCAAATGGCAAAAAATGGAAAACAAAACCCAAACCAAGCCTAAAATCCAAAGAGAATGAATTCTATCATAGGAGCAGGAAAGAGAACGAGACAATGGAATCGTGTACCTTTCCAATTTTCCTATGATCTCGGTTTCTGGCTTCTTCCTGGATTTTTTCCCATTCCTTCATCATTTTGTTATCAGGAAAGGATATTCCATATATTCTTTGCAGAGTCTCCATGTCAGACTTTCCTTCCCAATATGTAGAGGAACTCTGATGTACAAACCCCAAGCTTTAAGTCAATATTGCATAACACCAGGAAAAGGAGGGATAAACACTAACACATTCAAACCCTATTTTTTTCCCTGTGAAAAGAAATCTCTGCAGTCCTCCAACATTTGTTTGTAACACCAGGATGCTTGCAGTGCCTTTTAGTCAGCATACTAATACAGAAGACAAACAAAAGTGACTGGTCTAAGACATTTTTATTCTACTTATGTACCTTGTTTTAACTCACAGCATGGCATGTTTTATTACCTCATATTATAGCTTCTAAAAAAGCAGCACTTGTTTACATTAAAGACATAATGCAGTAGGAAAACAATCAAGACAAACAAATCTAACCTTCACAGTTAAATCCTAGCTATTTTGACAATCTAACACTTAATCCCTCTAACTCAGAGTTGAAGCAGCAACTATTATAAATGTTCCAATGAGGTCAGTCTAATAAGGTTACCAAAATTAGCATCTGCAAGTAACTTAAACTACACCATAACCAATGCAAACACTTGTCTCTGGCTTTCCTGTGAACAATAGCATTTTTAAACAGCAGCACACACATCTGCCATGGTCCACTTGACCTCCTGTACCTGAAAGATACCATTTGATATGGTCAAAATACTATTTTCTGACCCAAGTAATAGCCTGGATGTTCACTTATTGCAGAGCAGTGTGCACACACACACCCTGCACCCAGATGTGACAGCTAGTACAGATTCAAACCAGGTGACTTGTCCTACCACATGCAGTGCTGGTTGGAGATACCAGCACAGTACTGTCACATGAGCTCAGGCACTGCACTTCTCTACTGTGCATGGCAGAATTGGTCCCACAGCTAATCTAGTCACTACCAGCCAGAGTATTTTGGCAGTGCTCTTCATCTAAGCAAGAACGTTACTGCACTAACACTCTGGTACCAAAAGATGCTGTTAACTTCCACTGCTGTACTATTGTGGTGGTTTAGGATCAGTAAATGCTGGAAGCAGATGAATGATGACAGTCTGTAGTTCTACTTATACAATGGCAGCTGAGAAAGAAATGAAGGACTGTTTTCAGAGTAAGCAAAGAAAACAATACAAAGGACACTAGCATAATCACTTCAGGAGAAATAAACACATTAATTAATCGACTGGCACATAGTTTAAGTTTCAATACACAGTTAATTTAAACTTACCTTCACTATTTTAAGGGCCTTAATTTTTCCAGTGTGTCTCACATGTGGACCCCTGCAGAGATCAATCAGTGGACCACATCTGTATGTGGAAAAAAATAAAAGTGTTTATTTCCAAACACCCCAACATTGTTCAGTAGAGTCACTAATGGCACCAGTTAATACTTGACACATTCAAACACACTAGTAAATACACAACATACAGCAAAATCAGAGCACCTTAAATATAATTGTGCCTTCTACCTGAAGCACAATATTCACTCAATAAATCCTCAGCATACTTCATCCATTAGCAACAGCATCATTAACACATTTGCCAATTCATATAGTTCCATACGTGAACTTTGTTAATAGTTGGCCAGGAAATTTCAAACTATGCACATCAAACATTTTCCAACCAAGTAGATTTATTATTGGCAAGTGAATGAGCAGGTTCCTCACCCCACACTGAGTTAAGAGTTAGCTCTACCCATTATGCAGCAATTCAGTGTCATGGGTGATAATCAGAGGGAACAAGTGAAAAGTGCATTTGCCATTTATACTCCACAAATTAAGACCTAATCTGTCCCAGCAGAGAAAGTAAAGATCTCACTTTAGTCACAGTACTAATTGCAAACTTAAGTCTCAATCACACAAGAATTCAGAAGTCAGAATTAAAAAACCCCACCAATTTATTCTCCTCTCAGTTTAAATCAACTATAAAAATACTTCACAAAACTTCCTAACTATATTTCTTTACCTGTATATTGTAGTAGTTGGTGTCTTCACCTTCTCATTAAGGATACGACACTTAAACTTGTTATACTGTGTGGGGAAACAGGAAATGTCAGAAACATCAATAAAATGGATTGTAAAATTGTATTTTAAATTCTGTATTAATAATGGAAGTGCACAAATGAAAGACAGTCCGAAATAAAGATCACACATATGTATGCACAAGTTCAACATCCTTGCAGAGGAGTTATAAGAGGAGAAAAAGACAAAACCATCTTAATTCCCTGGGGGTATGTTGAGGACATTACCATCCAAACACCTCAGAGCACCTGTGAGAGGCAATTACACAGCACACAGACTGATAATATTCCCTGTATAAAACAGGGGACCATAGGACAGTCTTTTCTGACCTGTCTGTGCAATAAATACAGGCTCTAGTACACTTATTTACCATCTCATTGGGCTTGAGGTGGTTTTGTGTAATACAAACTTGTTTCTATTAGTGACTGAAAATATCCTGAACACTTGTGAGTGACACGAAGAGGGGGAAAGGATGATACTATTTTTTTTTGTTTCACTGCTGTTCTGATGAGTCAGTCACATGCAGCATTTTATAAAAGTAACATTTTCAAAAATCATTGTACCACAAGAAAAGCTACTCAGAAGATTTACCTTAAACATGTCTAACAGGATCTCCTTTTTAACTTCCAGCCTTTCAAAGGGCTGTTTCTCTTTTATGATATTTTTGCAGTGGTTCTCTAGTAGTGGGAATTCAGTACTGGACACACCTCTAAACAAAAAGATACAGGCAAAAGAAATTTCATTATTTGATATTCCCATTTTTAAGTGACCACTTTCTAGTAGTCCAATTTGAAAAACATGCAATGTGCTGTGATTTGTCACGTACTTTCTTAGTTTCTGACAATCAGCTGTATGTATTATCAGACATTCAGCTCAGAAACACAAATAATACCACCCTGAACAAACCCACTGCAATTATTCCTAGAACCTCCTCTGACATCATTGAATGTCTGGAAGACCTACTGCTCAAAGTGCATATGATTTAATAAAAAAAAAAAGGAAATAAGGCTCAACCCAGCTGCAAGAGCTACTTTATCAGCTGATGCAGATTCAGTGTTCTCCCTGACTACAGAAAGATAAACAAGGAAAAAACAGAATTGTGAAGCTGTGCACAAGGATTACAGAAGCAGTAAACACCTCTATGAGTGACATGCAAACATGTCATTTCCACAAGTGGCTATGGCACTTGAAAACCCATGAAAAACATGACCCCTTCAAGGGAACCATCTCCTTTGTCTCCCAGCAACTTCAGAAAGTTTTCCCCAAATTTTTTCCACAGCTGCAAGTCTCACAGAGCAGGTGTCTGAACATGACCCCTGAATTTAAATATACACATACACTCAGTTTTTGTGCATTCACAGAAGCCTGTCAGCTTTAAATCATATTAGAGACACAATTTTACTTTTCAAATGCAGAGACACAACTGAACAAAATAATTATGGTACTGAGCTTCAGTCTAGAGTATTAAAGTTCTAAGACACTGAAGTTTTACCTGTCTTCGATATACATGTCATAATAAAATCCATTCTCAATTGGTGGTCCATAGCATAAGCAGCCCCCAAAACATCCTTCCATGGCCTCTCCAAGAATGTGAGCACTTGAATGCCAATAAACCTGCAAATAAAAGTCAGGTCAGTCAGTACTTTTATTAATAGGTCTGAAAACTACATTACCTGAAATGTCAGAAGAGAGGAGTCAACAACCCAGATCCATACCAGTCTGATGTTCTAAGTTACTATTAATTTGGACAACTTCAGAGCCACTGCTACAAAATAAAGCCTTAACAGGCTCCTGAATCGCCTCACACAAGCTTAACTACCTCATTAATTCTTTGATAAAACTGAAGTCTAATTCTAGTGCATCAAAACAAACATAGGCTTCAGAATGAACCCCATAAAAATCATCTTGGGTGAGTCACTAAGCATATTCATAGGTTAATGGACTAAGACAGGCCTTACTTTAGGTTCTAATAAACAGTGCCAGTACAAGGAGGTGTAGATTTTACTTATGACTCAAATCTAATATTGGTCAATCCTTAGAAAATGGTGAGACAGCCTTACTCTGCTTTCACTGTCTGATCTTCAAAGGCACTGAAGCAAACTATAGAACTTATCTTAGAGGACATGAAACCATTTCTAGTTAGCATAAAAATCAGGACATTCTGTACCATCTCATTTGAGAAATAACCTGTTGATGTAAAAGAGAAGGATGAAAAGAACACTATGATTTTATTCACTCTCAGGTTGTAGGCACTTAGTATCTAATCTTCTTTGCTGAATCACAAAAAATGCACTACTTGAATAGTTTTGTGGCATTTTTTTAATTCAAGATTTTAAAAGCCCTAATGCTGCAATCAGTTTTATGTCGTTAGTTCCTTTAATCAAGCAGACACCAGAGAGTGTTTACTCACAGCTTTTGCTTCTTCATTGTCAAAGGTGAGCAGCTCTAGACTACAATCTCCCTCCAGTGGACGATCCAGGTCCCACAGCTCCCCATTCACCTTGGCTATGACTGCATTGGAAGCCAACACCTGACTAAAACAACAACAAAAGATGACAAGAGACCAGAATATTTAGGTTCAGATTGCTAAACCCTCAGAACACACACACATCTTATAGGCCCTGAAGACCTTAAATTTTTGTTTCTGTGGTGTTCTTCAACATTTTTCTACTCTTAAGGTATAGAAGCTTAAGGTCCCGAGAAGTTTCATTCAGCAGTTTTCAGTGCTAGGGATCTGGAGAAAAGACTGTTTCTTACAACAGTTTCTACTGTATATGGTAACTCAAAACACTTTAAATGTCTCTATTATTTCTTAGCAGTCTCACTGATGTATTTTTTAATTGGAAGCAAATATTATGATCCCAGCACAGAACCTCAAGCATCACTCAGCACAGTAAATTCAAGCTGTCTCTTCTGCTGAGGTTTTGACGTTTTCCAAATAAACCAATTTAAGAGAGTCACCAGTCCCTGACCAGGACATATATTTTAGGCAACAATGTAAGAGACAAATAATAGTAACAGTTTTATCATCACAAAAGTACAACTCCTCAAATCTGCAGGTTACCTAATTCCTACAGCTAATTGATATGGTGTGGTTTTCCAAGACTCCCCTTCAGTCATCTTTCCATCTGCCAGAGTAATTTTGATGGATTTGCTCTGGTTGGCTGCTCTGTAAGCTAGCAAAGTATCATGTTCTTTTTTCAGTGCTTCATAAAGCTTCAGTCTGTCTTCTATGAATCTTGGCTCACACTGTAGCTGTAACAAATAAACCAGATCACATTTGTGAGAAAAACAGAATAAAAGGATACACAGTGTTGACACATCTCCAGAGGTCCCAACTGAGACCAGATTTCACTGTACTAGAACTTACACTAAGATGCAGTAAAGCATTTGTAACTTACTATGCACAGAACAGTCCCATTCATACTATTTTATAGTGGCTTTCCAATTTTCCATGCACTTTCATCAAGCTGGGCCTAAACAGCTTTCAGTCTGACCTCAGCAAGCAGCCTATATTCCTGCCCCAGCACTGGTATTTGGCAAACATCCTAGAGAAACTGGGATCACTCCAACAAGGCCTCGTTTCTGCCAGTCCATTCAAAGCATCACATTCAAATAAGATAGTTCACAAGAAGTTCCTCTGAGTTTAGCATAAGGAGAGTTATCAAGCTCTACTGTCCTACAGCTGCTAATGTCCTTTCAGCCTTCACATATTGTGTTTAACAGGTCATGAACCATCACTCTGTTCAGGCACCACAGAACTGTGACTTCTGTTTCCCAATAACCCAAATTCTTTTGTTACATGCAAAGTAGAGATCTAAGAATGTGTACATGACCCCACTAATGCAAGATAAAGCTCTTAGATAATGATTATTTTTTCTATATGCATGCTGCAGCAAGCCTTCTTCCCAAAAGCTGGCATTTCTAAGTAGTTCAGATTTCAGCACCTTTTCTGAACTTGGCCAAACAACACTCCTTCTTCTATCAGTACCTGGTATAAAACAACCACTTACATCATTATGATGTTGGTTCACAGCTTCATTTTCCTTTCCCCTTTCCTCTTTATTTTGATTAACTGCATCAGCTGGACTAGTACTGGAGACTTTCTGAAAGCAGTGATAATAAAAAGTGTAAACACTACTGTGCCTTTAAGACTTTTCCCAGCAAGCATTGAAACAAACCAGATCAGCATAATATTGGGCTAAAAAGGCAACTACAGGGGAGTAAAATATATCCTTAGTGCAAAGACTTCTCAGGATGCATGTAAGCTGCATCCTTCTGATGTTCTGCACACACAGCAAAGCTGCTCAGCAGGCAAAACCTTCTCAGCACCATTCCCCCGATTTCATTAGTATAGTTATCAACAGGAATATCTCCCGAGCGAGGCCGTGGGAGATCAAAGCAGTGCAGCAGTAACATCTTTCCCTGGGGTGAGACGTGGCACAGGTTGCCCAGAGCAGCTGTGGCTGCTCCAGCCTGGGAGTGTTGCAGGCCAGGCTGGACGGGGCTTGGAGCAGCCTGGGCTAGAGAAAGGTGTCCCTGCCTTGGCTGGGGTGGGATGGAGGAGCTTTAAGGCGCTTCCAACCCAAACCATTCTGTGATTCCATGACACACGTGGCCTTCGCGCAGAGGCGCCGAGTCCCGCCCGGCGCTGCGGGACAGAGCCGCGCGGTC
>NW_008683005.1:0-275 GCF_000695815.1 Acanthisitta chloris
GCAAGCAAACAGCGCTGGGTGTGCAGGAGTTTCTGCTCTACCAACACGCACCCAGTACAGGTTTAGGTTTCGTTTTATGAACCCCTTGTCAATACATATTCATGACTGTCCGGAGAAGAGGGGGTGTCCTTGTTGGGACATGCTCACTTTGCCTCCTTGGGTCCTCTTGAACTTGCACAGGCTCCTGAGTAAACACCTAAAAGCATCGGCCCAAATTTAACTCCTTCTCCTCTGGCAGACTCAGCCGGAAATCAATTCCTATCCAGATCAAACCC
>NW_008683006.1:0-15205 GCF_000695815.1 Acanthisitta chloris
TTTTTTTGAAAAAAAAATTATCATAAGAAATAGTGTAATATAGGAAAAACTGTGCTTTGACATGTCCATTAGTTGTTGCCATTTATCTATGCTTTGCTCCACCAGCTGTTCACAGAGCATTCCTTCTCTGATGGACTCCCTTCCCAAGTCACTCTTAAGGTGAGGAGTTTGGATTTGCTTGGACAAGACAGTCAGAAAGCAGTGCAACACCTTGCACGTGGTGAATTAGATAAAATCTGATTTTCTCTCTCACCTATTTTATGCACTACAAAATTTAAGGAAAGCTGAAGTATCCACCCTGTGTATAAAGGTGCCAGAAAGCATATAGGCAGTAGAGCAATGAGGGTGTGATGTGAGAATCTGAACATAGCAGACATGAGTAATGTGCTAAAGTTGTGATGTTCACAGTTAAAACAAGACAGTTTTCCTTTAGAACCAGTTGTAAGGAAAGAAAACATACTGAAACAGTGGACAAATACTCTTGGTGTCTCAGACAGCCTTCTGTGGTCAAAGACAAATGATCCCAGAAGGCATCTCATGGGGTCCTAAAATGGGTCCCCAGGGTGTGATAAATCAGCTTCCAGAAGAGCTGACTTTTATCTCTGACTTCAGAGACATACAAGGTAGGAGGGTTTTTTACTGTATGCCTACCTCATTGACTTTTAAGCCTGTCAACATCTAGCACCATGTCAAACACCTTGGAGTAAACAAGAGAAGTACAGGAGATTTGTGGGGAGAGGACTGATGGGAAACCTTGGCTCTTTTGGACAGACAGGGGCAGAATACCTCAGAACATCTAAAATGATCATAGATACCTGTGTACATGCACATTACTCAATAAGTTAATAATATGGAAAACAAATACCACCATAAATGTGGCATTTCAGATGAATAAAAATGCAGGTATTCAATAATATTGTTTCATAAGACAATAAATCTGGATGTGGTATACAGCTGAGATTCAGTATTATAATAATGGATTAATTCTTTGGATATAAGTACAATTTTATTTCATTTGTTCATATGCAAGAAATTGACTAAATTTTACTTACATCCTTAATTATAACCACTTCACAATTTAAGGAGTGGAGAATTACTGAATTATCCTGTGACAATTTGACCTGAGAATAAACTGTCTGATTCTACACTATGTAAATAGCAGTTTCATTCTCTGTGGCTAAACTTTGTCTGATTCAGTAAAATAGAATCTAGAATCATAGAATGTTAAGGTTTTAGAATGGACTCCCTTGAAGGCAGAAAGGCATTGCAGAGAGACCTAGACAACTTAGAGAGATGAGAAATCACTAGCCACATGAAGTTTAACATGAGCAAGTGCTGATTCTGCACCTGAGATGTGCCAAACCTTGCTGTATGTAGACTGGGGAATGACATTCTGGAAAGGGCCCTGGGGGTTCTTGTCAATGGCAAGTTGAATATGAATCAACAGTGTGCTCTGGCAGCCAGAAGGGCCAACTGTGTCCTGGGGTACACCATTGCCAGCCAGTCAAGGGAGGTGATTTTCCTGCTCTACTCCACACTGGTCATGCCTCACCTTGAATATTGTGTGCAGTTTTGAGCACTACAATGTAAGGAAGATGTGATTCTGTGACTGTCCCACACAGCTTGGTGTTGTCAGTGAACTTGCTAAGGGAGCACTAGATCCCACTGTCCATGTCTCTAACAAAGATGTTAAACAGTATCGGCCCCAGCACTGACCCCGAGGGGCATTACTTGCCACTGGTCTTCATGTGGGCAATGAGCTAGCATTACTTGTCACTGGTCTTCATGTGGGCAATGAGCTACTTACCACAGCCCCCGCATGTAATCATCCAGCCAGTTCTTCATCCACCAAATGATCCATCCATCCCAATCCATGTCTCTTCAATTTAGCATGTCAAATGGGACAGTGCCAAATGCTTTACATCAGTCCAGGTAGACAGTCAGTTGCTTTGCCACTTATCACCAGTGCTGTAGCCCCATCATAGAAGGTGACCAGATTTATCTGACATGATTTCCTCTTTGTAAATTAGCATTTGGATGGATGATAAAAATAATATTTAGATGGATTATAAAAATCATTAAATGGCATTTAGACAGAAGAAAATAGTTACCTATTCATATTCTTTCCTGAAAAGCAACTAGACTAGGGTTGTGCATTTTCTTGGTTCCCAGGCTACTGAAGTGGGTTTTACATCCCAAACATCAGTGACTAGACTAGGGTTATGCACTTTCTTGATTCCCAGGCTACTAAGTGGGTTTTACATCCCAAACATCAGTGTTTATTTGTTTAATATGTATTTGTATTTTGCAAATAATTCACTAGCAAAAAGAATTCTAGGTTTATGGTCATCATGAAAACTACCTCGTGAAAAATGAGAGAAAATTCCGCTAAGGCTGGTACAAAGGAAAGAATTAATGAATTCCAGAAGAAGAAAGAAAACAGTCATACCTCTACAAGATTGCTTGCTGTTTTCTAACCTGTGATGGAGGAATGAGGCTGGAGACAGGGGGCTTAAAATTGCAAAGCTTTCTAGCCTCTTTCTTTTTACTGGTTATAGAAACATAAAATATATTTAAGGAATCTTTCTGGCTTGTTACACTGAACTCACTGAACTTCTCATTAACATTTTCTACATGACATAGACTATGAAAACTGATAACAATAAGTGAAGATATAGAAATACATGTCCCCTGTTCTTTGCCTTCCAAATTTATCCTATTGTGCTGTGTAGTTTGCCTTGTTCCAGCTTTATGGAACATAAACAATGAACTGTCTCTATTCATTTACCTTTTGTCTCAAAGTTACAAGTGACAGTTTTGCTATGTGACCTAGAGCAAAATAGTTGGGGCTAGATTTTCAAGTGCTCAGCACCCTATGCTCCACTACAGCCTTTTATACCTTTTCAAAAAAAGCTAAAGGGTGTGATCCATGACTGTTACACATATGATGGAAAGTTGTCTTTTAAGGAAAAACTATAAGGAAATTACTTGAAAATAAATCTGGGCATTTCTGAAAGGTCTGAGATGGAGGGAAACATTTGCAACAAAAATGTAGCTCTTTGTGGAGTTACACACATTCCCAATGGACTCATTAGTGTCAGCAGAAGAGATCACCAGATAGGTTATATCTCCCGCAGCCCCAATTTTTTGCTTTTTTGTGTTTTTGAGGATGGAAAGTTGTACAGCAAGTGTTTACAAACCTTGATACATACTAGCAGATATACTTCACCTAAGGTCATGGCCTAGCAAAAGTAAAGGTGAAAGGAATGAGTTATCTTCTCCAGGAGTTTCCACAACTTCATTTTGAAGAAAAAGCATTCTCTTACATCAGAGAATTATTCTGTGGGAGAAAATCAATAATTAAAATAAATAGTAATTTCCAATGACAATAAAATTACTCTTGGTGTACTATGAAGTACTCAGTTGCTGAGTGCTGGTGGAAACCATAACCATAAGTCCTACATGCCTACAGAAAGCTTGGAATTTTTTTGGCAATTCAAGTGCAGAAATCCCTCCCCATCCCACTATTGCTCATTGTTCTTCCCACCTGCCTGTGCACAATTCTTGTCATTTGCCTTATACTCAGATTGTGTGCTGATTTTGCAGGGACTGCAGAGCTTACAGGGCATCTAGAACTGCAGAGGATGTTCTCTATCACCAGCTCTATGGCTGTGGATGCTATGAACTATGCTAATTAGAAAGGCAGGAAATAATTTAACAAGCTGTGAAATGTATACAGCCAAACATATCTGTCCCAATGGCATACTACAAGAATTAATTTATGTATGCTTTTCAGTGTGTTCAGAGCTGCTCTGATAAGAGGTGCTACATAAGAACTAAGTATTAGTCATTTGCTATTTATTAGTCATGTTACCTCAGTTTATAATATGTGGAGAGAAAACAGATAATGAAATCCTGATTCTGTAAGCTTAGCATTGCTCAGTTTGTACTTTAGGCAGCCTTTGCAGATTCCCTGCATTTATTTGTAGGCACAAAGAAATTGCCACCTAGAAACAGATCGGTGGACTTTCTGGGACAAGTCCCCATCTCTAACAGGTGTCAGTGCAGCTGCTTCAGAAGAGAGTGCAAAATTATTGTAGTGAATCTGATTGTGTGCCGCAAGACGTTACGGGACAATTTTGCCTAACCTCAGCAGGTCACACTATACCTTAAAAATAGATTGGATAGCTCTTATAGTTGTACTCTTGCTGTTGTAATACCATTGTTATTTGTGTTTATGGCATGATCCTGCTCTATTCTTAAATCTACAAAGCTATCCAGTGGTATTGACACACCACCCTCATGTAGCAATGAATTACAATGGTGAGTTATCCAGCCTTCAATGAAACACATAACTCTTTGAGCAATTTTTTTTAAAAAAAGGATATGCCTTTGAATTGAATTGCCTCCTCTCCCTGAATTTGTTTTGTTTACTTTCAGGGAAAAGTTAAAAACGAGAATCTCAGTGTGTCTTTTATGCACATTCTTCTTCAGGATCCTCCTGACTCTAAGATGACTAAGTTTCTCCCACACATCCCTGCTAATGTTCAGAAACTCAGCAGCAGGGAATTCATTTGGATCCTGAGCGCAAGGATTCTAATTGCCCTGAACTGCTGTACTATAGAACAGTTGATGGAGACAAACTCACCAGAGAAATGGGTTTGCAATGCCAAACTCACTTTATCTGAGTCAGATGTGACGTTTGGTCTCCTGGGTTAAAGCTAGAATACATTATCTTGGTCTTAAGAGAAGCCTGTATTTTACATCCCCATGGAATAGTCTTCACAGCCATCATTTTAATATACTCTGATTTCTTCATGGCACTTCTTGCTGTTGACTTTGCTAAAGCCCATATCTACATGCTTTCTGGCAAGTCCATTAAATTTGTCCTTTAAGTGACTACCTATGCATTTCCTGGTTAACACACTTTATGTCCCAGAAAGCCTGGCACATGCTCAGCCTCATGTTCCTCCCTAGCCCCTGTCACTAAATCTTTTATTCCCCATACTCCCTTACATGTGACAGAGAGGCCACTGCTATAGTTCATCTGTCTAAAGATGTATTACTTGAGTGTGTCATCAGGCAAAGTCATTTTAACAGCATAACACAGCAATACATTATCAGAGGAATGGTATTTTGATGATGTATTGCTGTGGTACATCAGAGAAATGCAAAATGGCAGAAAGGCTGTGCATCTGGTGACCCTTATGAATGGAAACTAAGAAGGCCATGTCTTCAGCTAGTCGAAATCTGGGAATCTCAGCTGGTTTTTTTCAAGACTACTGAAGGGGTTTTTAATGGATATCTATATGCACCCATATAGATACATTTACTTTTGTACTATCTCCCTGTCCAGTCCCACCTGTGTGTTATTTTCTTTGCTACAATTATTCCAGCATCTAGGTTCTGCCTAATAATAGGCTTATATTTGTGGGATAGTAGTAACTTCTTTGGCAATGCATAGTGAATGCTAAAACAAGCCAAGGGAGCAAACTCCTCTGATAATTACACAGCTCAGCACTATGGATTTCTGCTTAATGGAGTCCTTGAAAACCAAAACCTATATAAGTCTTTACATGCTGAAAAGGGTGAAATTATGTGCATGCAAGGTCAGCTTTAGATTGTGCACTCCTTTCTAGCATGTCAAGTCTGGCTTGTTGCTTCCAGAAGAGCAGCAGGGAATGTCTCTCTCTGAAGCAGAGACCTCACTTCTCCATCACTCTTCCTCTGTGGTTCCCCCATGGGAACCTCACCTCATCCTTCACTGCCCCTCTTAGTCCCATGACAGAGAGAGGACCATCCTCACTCCCAGCATAGCTCTATCACATTGAATCCCCATTTCTGAAATAAGTAAGGTGTCTCTCTGCAACTGACTGTAACATCAGAGGACCACATCAATCATTTCAGGCATCATCTTCAGTTCTGCGTTCGCATGGCTACAGAAAGAAAGAGTAGAGTGATTCCTTTAACTGCAAATTAAGTCTTTGGACTTATGCCAGTGACATTCATACTTGAAGGAAAAGAACAAAATAAGTAAGAACAGGTAATTTTCAGGGTTGATTTTTAACACACAATGTTCTTCAAAGTATTTTGTTTCCAGCAAAAGAGCCTGGAGATTGGCTGTGGAACAAGTCCTTTTTCTATTGCTACATAGGAAGCCTCTATTTTCTGTAGGTAGTTTTGGCACCCAGTCTGCCACACTGAGCCCTTTGCTCAGCACGAAATAACACTTTATATGAAGCAGGAGGTACGAATCATTGCATTATAAAAATAGTCTCTTCACCAAAATCTCCATGGTAAGTAGGTTTCCTTGTAGTTAGGCTGTAAAGAAAGAGGAAAAGGCACTCTGACTCACAGAGTAGAACCAAAATCAGCCCTGTTTTTCTACCAATATTTGAAAGATATTATCTGATTATTCCCTACTGCTCACCTACAATTTATCAGAAATAATCTTGTTGCCACTTTGCCCTTAAAATGCCTTTTTTGAGTTACCCTTACATGGTATAAATCCAGCATATGGCCACTAAAGTCAGTGCAAGTACAATGAAGCAAAATGAAAGGGAGGTAAGAACTAGACCTACTGTTTGTTCACTCCACATAATTTTAGAAAGATTCCCATGATTTAAAATATTCTGTCTCATTTATGCATAGATATCTTTTCAAAGCTCATTACAGGATAACTGTTGAATCTGTTTAACCAGATTCCATAGCATCAGGAGGTACACTTTGATGTACTTCTTTGATGTTCAAAAAGAAGAGCTTTACCATTTTATGAGACATCATGATTGGACTTCACAAGGTTTGTATTCATACAAAACCCTTCAGCTGATATCCTTGCAATTTTGCACTTTCCCTGCACATGGTGAAAAATAAACAATACAAAACACAAAACTTACTTTTGTAGTGTTTACACAAACAGGTGTGAAGGTTAATAGAAGACGTACAAACACAATCAAAGTAGTCTGATGTTTTCAGTGCTCTAGTTTTTTCTTCACATTTGTGAAATTCCCAGCCCATTTTCTTCCAACGCCTGTTAAATCAGGTCCTCTGCTGATGTAAATTGGTCTTACTCTATTGACTTCAATGGAACTATGTCAATATACACTGGCAGAGAGTCCTCCATCATGTCTAGGTCTATAATTAATTCCAACTATTGCTTTTCACTCTTGTATATTACTTTTTCAGATCCTCAGGTCAATAGAACACACTCTTTTTAATACATTACACATAATAATAAATAAGCCAATGAGATAATAGTACTTCCAGAACACCAAGCACAGATTATAATAAAGCAGTGGATTATGAAGATGTTTGAATCCATCATTTCAGATGCTAGCAAAACAAGTTTAAAAGATGAGTACATTTTTTGCAGTTTAAGTATTCTGTGATCATGAATCACCAGGTTTAAATATTACAGCTCAAAATCCTTTTTAGCCTGTCTCCAAGAAATATTCGTCATTTTAACTGGCAGTTTTTAGTGTCTTATGGAGTGGATTAGTCTTTAAAAAGATCTCTCCATTCTAATTATGGGTACCCATCTAAAAGCAAATAGTATCAGAAAAATGCTGGTGATCTGTTAACAACTTCTTCTCAGAAGGCTGCATTTGTTTAAAGATAGATGGGTTTATCTAGTACATAGCTTGCCTTTAAACTGGAAGAGAAAAATTGATTTGGAACAAATTGTGGCTGATAAGGTTTTGAGCAGCATCACCACTAACTTTTGCCTCGGAGAGATTATCATGATAGGGCACCAACCTGAGTCTGGCAGAGTGGGTTGCTGTACCCTCAGAATCAGAGAATCTGGCTGGTCCACTCCCCTCCCACCCTGGACAAGCACTGAATTTTGTTGTCAGAGGATGGTCAGTGGTCTTACCATATCAGAATTCCTATTAATTCCCTTAAAATAGAAGAACAAATATGAGATAGGGTGTGTCCAGCTGCATTACCCAACAAACATAAATATTTGCTCCCTTGAATCTCTGCTCTGCTGATGTGAACTTCAGAGCTCCTCAGAAACACTGGACAGGAGTAACCAGATACATTAGTAAGACATTGAATTTGCTGTTTCTCCCCAAAATGTCATTAGTGACCATCATTATTCAAGCAAGTACATCTGTATTTTTGATTTATTTATACTTAACATAATATTGCATTACTTGTCAAAAGGCCAACATAATACTTCATTGTAAATGGATTGGCAAGAAAAATCTTTTACAATGTCATGAATTGTTGATGGCTTCTTCTGTCAAAACTGACATCTGGAAGTTTAATAAAGCAGTGTGTTACAAACAGTGTTTGCACTCCATAATGACCTTTCTTCAATTCAAGAACCAGAAGGTCATATTAATATTAGCTACATCTGGTGCCCAAGAGAAAAAAAAAAAGGAATTTGAAGACAAAGCATTGAATTGAAGGTGGCTGATTTTGCCTGTGCGAAGAGTCTACTCGATTTTCTTTTAAAATGTGTGGATGATGTCAGCTTAGTTGCCAGACAGGGCATTAAGATAGAAGAAGATACTTAGCCAAACATACATTGACGAGGTAAACATATCCTTATGCAATAGCACATACTGCACTGGAGTGGGTAGGTTGCATATGTGACAGAACGTGTACAATTTCTCAGGTGAAAATGCTACTAGTTCTTCCTGCCTATATGAGGAGATAAGCTCTTAAGAGAATCAAAGCAGAAGGAGCAGATTTTATCAGCTGTTACTGAGGAAAATCAGTTTCTAAAAGCAATATATTGAACTGGCTGACAGCATCCAACCATCCGTTCAGCCCTTAACTGTAGGTGAAATTCACCTGATTAAACATACCTCCCTACAGCAGAGATATCTCTAGTTGGGTCATTGTTGGTTTCCTTCACAGTCAAATGAGATCAAGTCAGTTCAGTTACTGTGTTCAGCTCTACTAATCTTAAGGAGCAGTAGAAAATTTCTCCACATGATAGGGGAAAGTTGTTAGCCAAATTTCTACATACGTTCACTGGCTACAAAGACTTACATTGGTTTAATAGTCACTTGTCAAAATGTTGGTTTATTCACTCTCACAGTTTTGTTTGTTTTCAGAATTCAGAAAAAAAATAGTAGCTCTATCCCAGATGAAACCAGGACAAGAAGTGTTCAAATCTATGAAATTTCCACATAGTTCTGAAGTCTAATTCAGAACATGTCAGCAAGGCTAGCTCACCAGACAGCTCAGGGAAGGGAAGATTCATCTGCTTGCTGAAGGTTTGGATACTGAACATAGCAGAATGAAATATCCTGGCTGAGCAAATAGATATTCTGGGGCTTGCAATGGCTTCTAAATACTGTTGTGTATCCACTTGAATTCAATTTTTAAGAAAACAAGGTAAAAAGATGTTCTGTTTTTGTAATACTTTTTTCTTCCTCCTAAAGTATGTTTAAAAAGGAAAAAGATTTCTGACAGCAGCTATACATTCATCCTAGTTTGTCTCAAACAATCACTTCTTCCCTGAACCAGGAGAATTAAATGCATAAACCCTTTGATAGCAAGATATGCTGGAGATTAAAGAAATAACTATCTTTCATAATTCACATATAGCACCAGTGAAAAATAATCTGTTATTATCTAGAGCAAAGAAAGTAATTTTTATCCAGACATGAATACTTAATCATCAGACCAAGTGATGTTGCCCATATTAATACAGACAAAATAAATCAGCCTTCAAGTCTACTGCAGCCCTTTAAATAAAAGGAAGATAAGTCAGCTGTTTGCAACCATAAAAAAAGGTCTTTTACAAAATGAGCATGCAGTGACTAACCCAAAACAGTGCAGGAACAACACTGAAATGAGGATTAGTTTGATTACAACAAGACAAATTAATTATACAAGTTTTCCTGATAGCTGCTAGTCTGCCAGAGCAACATGATAGAAAGGCAGCTTCTTGGTTTTGGAGATATAGATGGACTTGACTTTATGTTGTCTTTTATTGTTTTCAAAACAAAATGTCTTGGAATGATGTGACAAAAAGTTATTTTCTGAGGTCTCAAAGTCCTGTTCAGTGCTTTGGTTCATTGGGTAGCTCATCAGCATCAATCAAAGTAAAGGGCTTCCAGTAGTCTAAAGTCAAAACCAGATAAAAGATATCTTATTCTGGCACACAGTGGCAAATATACAGGTTACCTCCTTCAGCAGCACCCAGGATGAGTGAGGTGATGGATTCAGCAGCCATGCAAGAGATGAATATGAACATGTTTGTTTGTGTGTTGTTTTTTTCCAGAATTCACATTCATATTATTTCACAATACTGGATGGAGAGGATCAGGAACTCACTGGAAAAGGGATTTCATGGAATTGTTCTGCTTCGCCCCAGCTGTGACTCATGCATCAGGAATACTTATATCTTGGAAGCATAGAATTATAGAATCATAGAATCAACCTGGTTGGAAGAGACTTCAAAGATCATTGAGTCCAACCCTGCCATGGTTATTAGACCATGGCACTAAGTGCCACATCCAGTCTCAGCTTGAAAACCTCCAGGGATGGTGAATCCACCACCTCCCTGGGCAGCACATTCCAATGCCTGACTACTCCCTCTGTAAAAAATCTCTTTCTAACATTGCTCTTGAAATACTTGTGTAACCAAATGAAAATATATCTTGGTACCTACAGTTCATGTTCCCAAGTGGTTAAAAAAATTAATACATATTCTTGCTGTATTTGTTCTTAAATTTGGACTTTGGGCTGCTGGGGACAGATTGCAAGCTTCCAAAATGCATCTACCAGATACAGGCTGTGAGTGTCCATGCATGCTTTAGTTATTTACGTGTACGGAGCCTGTTACAGCCCATGGCCAAATATAATACATTGGTTTTCCTCTGTTCTTTTCCAGGCGTAGTCCAATCAGACTGGAAAGTATTACATAAGCAATCAGTGAATGTCTAATGCTTCATTTCAGTCACATCTGATGCTTATAATTTTCAGCAAGCAGATCCAGCTATACCAGTAGAAGGTTTGGCACCAGATCATGGTGATCCAGAGACAGACATATCCCACAGAGGTTTGTATGAAGCTTAAATCAGTTGCATTTTCTGTCTCAGCTGATCTAAAAAAATAAATATATGATGTTAACCTTAGTGGAAGGAGATTGAGAGATTTCTAGAAAGGGAATACAGCTACCAGATTTGTAGTGAAGGCTGTAGTGTAACTCATACAAAAATAACATAATAGCAGAGCTTCCTTCATGTTATGCTAGTATACATTAATCATGATGCAGAGACATGAGAGTTCATGGGAATGGGAAATATTTGATGCATATCCACTCACTACTCTGCTGATGGCTACAGATAAGATATGCTAAATTTGTACCTGCCTTTAGAACATTTTTAATCTGTGTTCATAAAGTACCTGCAACAGTGGTTCCTTCTCTGTGGTCTTAATAAACAAGACCCTGACAGTGTAGGATAATACTGGGAAACCAGAGACAGCTCAGAGATGAAAGTGTAGAGTGGACATGAGGAAACATTTCCCTTAATTAAATGCCATGGAAGAAAAGTCAGTGGATTGAATAAAAAAAGGTAATAGTGAAGATGATTTCTACAAAACATTCTTAGTTGATTATGGAAACTGCAGACTTGAAAGTGAAATATTTCTAGTGGAAATTTCTTTTGGGAGCAAACTGCCAAAAGATGATCTTAATCATGTGAACACTGCCATATGGATAATATCCAATATTGTTTTATACACGTGCTTATGTATGTATATGAAATCATTAGCAATCATACCATATTATCTATTTATGCATGCACTACACAAATTTAATGCTTCTGCAGCGTTTACGTAATGTGAAACAAAATAATGGGTTCACAGAGCACAATGAGGCTGAGGGTTTTTTTACGTAATTTCTGAATTTAAACATATTTATAGCCGCAAAAATCCAAAGGCAGCCTACAAGCATACAAAAATAAGAAAGAGGAACTTACTGCATGAAGGTTATTTTCTTCACTCAGTACCCAAACTAAGCTTGCAATGCCTACACATGCTAGGAAAAAAAAAAGAGATGCCATTAGAAAAAAGAAACACTGAAAAAGAGTTCATACAAAGAGATGCCATTAGAAAAGAGAAAAGAAACACTGAAAAAGAGTTCATACCACAAAATAAAAAAATTCACTATTAAGCCTCAAAATATTTGGACCCTAAGTATTATTTCATTACAGTTAAAGGGTCACCATCATGAGGTCAAGAGGACAGTTTGAAGGCTCTCTGCTGCTGAAAGAGAAATCTGCTAGAATTTAACAGAATTTGTTCATAGTTATATTTAAGAGGTTAGTTAGAAACATTCCTATTACAGTCTTCAGGGAATTTTAGCAAAGTGGAGCCAAAGAACTTCTTAAAGGAATTTGCCAACTTCAGAAGAGCTCAGCAGATAACAAGGACTCAGGGGTTAGACCTTTGCCCTGTAAGAAAATGAGAACATTTGGGATCAACTTGCCTGCTTGGCAAAAATGTGCCTGGGACACTTCCTCATCAGGAGAGAAAAGGAGTGTGGCCTCTGTTCATAGACTTATTAATGCTTTGTGTTTCCTAAACGATCATTGAACTTGGTTGAAAAATATTGATACTAATAATATTTACTATAATGTAACATTTATACAAATAATGTCCTCACAGAATTCCTCTCACACCCTTCAACCCCTACATCTCCACTTCAGGAACACATTTATTTTTTATTACTGTAAGCATAAGGTTTTACTTCTAGATCTAAAGAGAACATTACTTTTTTACCTCTCAACAGATCCATGAGTGCTAAAGCTTGTTCTGGCTTTGAAAAGAAACCCTGTGCAGCTTATTTTTTGTCATGTATTTGAAAGAATGTTTTGCAATGATAAGAAAATAGGAAAGAAATGGAAAAAAATGGAACTTGTTTCCATTGGGAGTTAATTTAAATTTTGTGCAATGACAAGAAAATAGGAAAGAAATGGGAAAAAAAGGAACTTGTTTCCATTGGGAGTTAATTTGAAAAAACATTGACTTCTTAATGAGGAGGTTGCTGTGGTTTCTTTAGTTATGACCTGAATTTTCAAAGAAAATGTGTGATGACTTTTGGTTTGGTTTTTGGTTTTGTTTTTTTTTTGGGGGGGGAGGTGATATCTGCTATTTTTTATTGTTCTTCTTCCAGAGACTGTAATAAAATTCACACATTAGAATGGAACGGGATAGGATAGAAAGAATAGAATAGAATAGAATAGAATAGAATAGAATAGAAATTTCACTTGGAAGGGACCTACAAGGACCATCTAGTCCAACTGCCTGGCCACTTCAGTGCATTATCATGACCAAATTAAAACATCCTATTAAGGAGATTGTCTAAATGTCTCAAACACTGATGGGTTCAAGGCATCAACCACATCTCTAGGAAGCCTGGTCCAGTGGTTCAGGGGCTTTAGAACTGAATGTTACTCCATCTGTATCCTTTAACTTTGCTTAGAACTTAAGAAAAGATGAAAATCCACAGCAAAAGAAAGGAAACAGTGACATAAAACCATCTTTTGAAGAGCCCATGAAAGTCATATACCACTTATATACCATTAAAAAATACCCAGTATGTTCTCTCAGATGCAGAGTATCACTCTAATGCCACAATTTTAAAGAACAGACCAAAGAATACCCCCAAAATTAGAAAGAATCTCTTCAACATGATCCCCTCAGATATTTGTTTCATAGCAAACATTTTCAGTCAGTTAAACAGAAGCAAAAAGTGGTTTGTTTACTTAATTGTGTAGAGGAAGAGATGGAAAGGGAAGAGGCAGAGATGTCTGAGGAAAGTTTCTGTGCCATGAGCCTTCCTGATATTGATCCCTGCTCCAGCCTATATAGCAGATATGAGTCTTAAATACCAATGTAACCTCAAATGACCCAAACTCTAATGGTGTTGCAAACAGAAGTTAAGTAAGATACCAGGGTGTGGGGTTTTTTTGGGGGGTTGTTTTTCAGTTTATACCAAAGTTTAGGAAAGTTCCTGTAGAATCCTAAAATACCAGAGGAGATAAGGTGGATAAAATCATTCTTCCAACATTTTCATCCACTCCTAGCTGAAGAGAGAAATAAAACCACTGAGCATCTCCCATCAGGGAGAACTCTTCCATTAAATATCTCTGGCAAGCTCACTGTCCTGGTGGTTATGTCTCTAGGAATAAAGAGGAGATAAGGCAGATTAAATCATTCTTCCAACATTTTCATCCACTCCTAGCTGAAGAGAGAAATAAAACCACTGAGCATCTCCCATCAGGGAGAACTCTTCCATTAAATATCTCTGGCAAGCTCACTGTCCTGGTGGTTATGTCTCTAGGAATATATCCAGAAGAAAAATGATTTTGTGTGTGCATCCTGTGAAACAAGAGGAGATAAGGCAGATTAAATCATTCTTCCAACATTTTCATCCACTCCTAGCTGAAGAGAGAAATAAAACCACTGAGCATCTCCCATCAGGGAGAACTCTTCCATTAAATATCTCTGGCAAGCTCACTGTCCTGGTGGTTATGTCTCTAGGAATATATCCAGAAGAAAAATGATTTTGTGTGTGCATCCTGTGAAACCAAATGTCACAGTGAAACCTTGGAGCAGTACATTTTACAGGTAATACTGAACTCATTCTTTCTAGCTAAGGAAATCTGACTGTCTGCAAGCCTGCTAGGGTCTATGCTGCAGTTCTTTTCAGGGATCATGCTGACATCCCTCCCACAGTTTGCCTAGAAAGCAGATGAAATCTTTGTCACAAACCACAACACCTGCCATAGCTCCCTATCTAAAAATAAAATCTCATCCCTGTAGTTCATCTTTCTCTTCTCTCTTTTGTTTTATACATCAGGGAATGACATCAGTAATTCAGATTATTTGACTGTTTCACTGGAGCTTGCCAAAAATCTGGCTCTCGGCATGCTTCTCCTAAAAAGAAATAACACTCACAGATTTTGGTGAAATGAGCAGGCTGGAGTCTCAGGCACATGTCACATTACATAGTGGGAGATAGGAGCAAGGAGGGGGTAAATAGGCAGGAAAGGCTTTAGTGAGTGAATGATGAAGAGTGAGATGTATATCTGATCTCGTGCAGATCCAGAGGGAGAAATAATGTTAGTTGCAGTGAGGGAAAAAAAAAAAGAGAGTGAGAAAAATAATAATTTTTTTTCAAAATGGTAAATTCCTATGTTTTTACTGTCCATTTCTTCTCACTCCAAACATGGCA
>NW_008683007.1:0-1120 GCF_000695815.1 Acanthisitta chloris
AGACACAGCGTCCCCTATGGGTGGGAGGAGAGAACATCATCCCCCTATGAACACAGCGCCCCCTATAGGTGGGAGGAGAGAACGGCGACCCCTATGGACACAGTGTACCCTATGGGTAGGAGGAGAGAACAGCGTCCCCTATAGGTGGGAGGAGAGAACAGCGCCCCCTATAGACACAGCGCCCCCTATGGGTGGGGAGGGGAGAACATCATCCCCTATAGACACAGCGTCCCCTATGGGTAGGGAGGAGAGAACATCGTCCCCTATAGACACAGCATTCCCCTATAAGAGAGAGGAGAGAACATCTCCCCCTATCGACACAGCGTCCCCTATAGGTGGGAGGAGAGAACATCATCTCCTATAGGCACAGCATTCCCTATGGGTAGGGAGGAGAGAACATCGTCCCCTATAGACACAGCATTCCCCTATAAGAGAGAGGAGAGAACATCTCCCCCTATCGACACAGCGTCCCCTATAGGTGGGAGGAGAGAACATCATCTCCTATAGGCACAGCATTCCCTATGGGTAGGGAGGAGAGAATGGCGCCCCCTACAGACACAGCACCCCCTATGAGTAGGGAAGACAGTTGCCCCCTATAGGCACAGTGCCCCCTATGGGTGGGGAAGACAGTTGCCCCCTATAGACACAGCGCCCCCTATGGGTGGGAGAAGAGAACGGCGCCCCCTATAGACACAGCGCCCCCTATGGTCACGACGGACCTTGCGCCCCCTATGGGCAGGGAGGGGTCAAGGGTCCGAGTGTCCATGGGGGGTAGGACCAGCCCAGCGAGGGGCAGACGGTCTGGGCACCCCCAGGAGTGGGGAGAAGGGATGGGGTGGGGACACGTGGCACAGTGTGCTCACAGGGTGACGGGACCTGTTGACAGGGTTACCTCATCCCCTATGGGTGGGAGAAGAGAACGGCGCCCCCTATAGACACAGCGCCCCCTATGGTCACGACGGACCTTGCGCCCCCTGTGGGCAGGGAGGGGTCAAGGGTCCGAGTGTCCATGGGGGGTAGGACCAGCCCAGCGAGGGGCAGATGGTCTGGGCACCCCCAGGAGTGGGAGAAAGGATGGGGTGGGGACACGTGACACAGTGTGCTCACAGGGTGACGGGAC
>NW_008683008.1:0-3964 GCF_000695815.1 Acanthisitta chloris
TTTTTTTCCATTCCTTATTTTAAAAATAAAATACTTTATTTCCCTTCTTAATTATGCATTTATATAAACTGGATATTAATTTACAGTGGGTGTGTTTCTGTTTGTCCCTTGCATCGTAACTAATTATACCTATAAAAATTCTTGGCCCTGTAAACTTCATTTGCAGATACCAGAACTCATGCCTTTAATCATAACCTAAGATCTTCTGGCACCCGAATGTGATTGCACATGTGTTTCAGGACTGCTCTTCTTTGAGAAGCTGATGCAAGAACATCGGTAAGAGCCATGCACACTTAAGATTCTGATAGCAACTAGAATTTTAATCTCAATAGATGTTAGTTGTGCAGATCTGTCTTTAGAATCAATTGGGTCTCAGTATGTCATTTTCCTGCTACAGCACTGCAGCAAGTGGGCAAGTAGTGCTATCACAGTCCAGTAACACGATGCCAGATGCAAGTCCCATAGTCTTCCTTGCAAATCTGTGCTCTCTTAGAAGACAACAGAAGCTGGAATTAAACTACTGTGACATGAGCAGCTTATTTTTTTCTTAAGGTGCATGTAAAGCATCTGGAATTGTTCCATGGAGACCCAGGAAATATGACAATTTTTCAAAGTGCAAGCCTGTAGCAAATTAATAGATCTACCTATGTGTGTGTAGTAAACCAGATTATTTGTCAAGAGGAAGGCCACCTCTTGTTAATGGAGAAAATATGTGGGTCATATAATCAGATGCTACTTCTAATGGTGTTGGCAATTGCATGCAAAACGACTGAACACTTTTTACTACTATTTTCTACAGATAATATTTTGTGGAAAAGATTTAAGCAAAACAAATTCATTGTTAATCATAAAACCGCATTCAGGAATACAAAAGGAAAATCTATGTACAGGTCATAATTCTGACATAGCAAAGGATGTAAGATTAAAAGAAATGCTTCCTGGGGAAAATAGCCCAGTCCAGAGATGCAATGAGAAGTGCAACAGAATAGTATGTAGTTTTCAGGCAGCAAACACAAATACTGCAAAAATACACACAAAAACTCCACATCTGTCAAAATGTTTACGCTTGACTGTTATTCTTAGTGTTTTCAGGTATTGTTCAAATGTTCTGACTTGTGTCTAATGATACACTGCATCAGATTGCTAATTTAAAATGGGCTTTTGCAGATCATTTACTATGTGTATGTGAGCCAACTACAGCAAACAATTACAACGATTACACATTTTTGACTGCTTGAGCTGCATCACTATATGTGATGGATGCCTGGCACTCTAAGGCATTCTTTTAAGTCTCCCTCAGATAAGCACACCAAATGAAAGGCTTGTGTAACTTATATCTAGCTGTTGAAGGAGCAGCTTGCTTTCAAGTTTTTATTTCCCACTTTATTCATTCCGCTTTTTTTTCCCATATAATATTGTCACATTATTGGGGACTTTCAACTTTTTATTTCCCACTTTATTCTTTCCGCTTTTTTTTCCCCATATAATATTGTCACATTATTGGGGAATAACAAATATAGTACTTAAAGCCAGTATTACTATCTGAGAAATCTCTCAGTGATTCACTTTGTACACCTGAATAGGATTAGGGAATGACATGCTGAAGCTATTCATCAACACAGTCCTGGTATCTTGTGATACCAGATCAAGAGATCCATTGGGATCTATTGTTTTCTGCATTGTTTAGGAAAAACCTTTCTGTAAGATTTACTATCTCCTTCTTTGTAACTATCTTCCCTGTTGCAAACCACTAGTGCACATATCAGTATGGAGTGGCATGTTTCATTTATACTTTCAAAGAAGCTCTCCTATTTTAGTGTTTCCATCCCAAGAGTCTCAGTTGAGGTAAGTTCCCTACATGAAAGATTTGTACATACACAGTTAATTATAATGTATCTAGATTATACTACTGCCAAGCTGTTGTTCAGAAATTTAGAAGCACCAGTTCACAGGGTGCAAAACTAGTTGCCAAGTGTCTGACAGAACATGAAACAGTTGTGCATTTTCACTACCTTCAAGTTTCTCATTTTCAAGCTAACACACAGTGGTTTAATAATTGAAATGCTATAGAAACAATGGACGTTGTTTCTAAAACAGAGATAAGAACACTTTTAGCTGAACAGGATCTACCTTTGAGAGAGAGTGAGGGCAAAGGGCAGCCATGGAGGGCCATCAAACTGGGGGGAAATGCCTAGATGATATGGGATAAGATCATAACAAGAAAAGGAACTATGACTCCTTAGACTGGAGTTCCCTGAATTCTTCAGGGGAATTGTTTCTACCCCACAACTATCTGGGTGAATGTATGGGAGACACAGAAATCTGCTGACAGAATTCCTCTTAAGGAGAACAATTTTAACAAGAAGAGAACTCAAATATAACATCTGGATCAGCACATGCTGTTGTTACCTGTTTACTGACAGAATTCCCCAGTATAGATGTGACTATAAAAAGAGAATTTTCAGAACTTGGGGAATCTTTCCAGTTTCCCATTTGTCTTTTCCTGGCTGAAAAATATAGGTTTTGACAGTGGTAATAACAAGCCTAATGGGTTTTTTTAATAAATAAATCCTATAGAATGTTAGTATAACATAGATTTTGCTTAAATGTGTAATGGCACTCTAAAGCACTTTCTATTCATTCTCCTTGTATTAGCTCTTTACTCTGTCCTACAAGCTGCCAGAAGAGTATGCAACTTTTAAAAATGTATCTTAATGGCACAAAGAATCCACCTGTCATTCAGTTTCCTTACACTAGAGTCATACCTCTTTCATCTATTCAATGAATTTATTATCAGGACACAGTTTTCCCAAGCACCATTGGACACTAGTATGGTGCCAGAAGAGGCAACATGTCCTTCTTCTTGCAACCTATTCTTTGGGTCAAGAATAACATGCTTTACAGAGTCTCTAAGACTGTAATAAGATGTCTAAAAAGTTTGAATAGTCCTCATAGAAAAGCTCTTCCTTCAAAGCAATCACAAGTGATGAAACATACTACGAGTGTGCAATTTATTTTTGCTGCATAAAATATTCTAAGTTTTGCTTTGAAGATGTATATAACATTTTCAAGAGGCTCCATTAAATTGCTTATAAAATGGACTCTGATTCTACAAACACGATACTATTTTTAAGGTATGTATTTTTAACCCTATATGTGGGGTTTTTGTCTTTCCAGTAAAAAACACCAAATAAATCAAACACAAAAGTTCAAATTGGCAATGCTACATTTATCTTCTGCATATTCTGGATTAAGAACTTAAATAGCAAGTCCCATCCTCCCAGAACACAATACAGCTACTGGAAACAGTCCAGAGCAGACTCAGCTTAGCTTGTAGAAATCCACTTGTAATGCAATCAGATTGGACGTGGGTTTTTCCACTGAGGCACAGCAAAATGTTGGCCTTTTGCTGAACTTGTGTCCTCAGCTATTGGTCTCAAACAACTTCTGGACAGGAAAAAGTGTATCAGCACTACTAAGGTGCTTTTTGCCTCCCAGGTAAGCTGTGCTATACATCTCTCTGTTCTTCTAATATCTTCAGTGTCCCACCTAATTCAGTCTTCATTGACTGAACTTTATGAACATTCCTTGTAAATGCACATCAACAAAACTATGCAGGGCATAATTGCTTGTGAGCAGTAAGACCTTCCCTCAGAAATCTTTCTTGAAGCAAATGTAGGTGAATTAAGGACTTTTGAAGAAATATTGAACCATGTTTGTGCCAAAGTACAAGATCATAAAAACTTTCCATTAATCAAGACCTAACTGATGGCTCCAAATTTGATGTAGCAGAACTGAAAAGCAGCAAAGTTCCAGATGTACTCATTCATTGCAAGAACATTTAGCCTTTTCATTAGCCTCTCTGTATGACCATTTCAGTACCCAAAGACTTGGCCTTCAGAAGTTTCTTACTCCCAACTGTCAACTAATATGTGCCATCTCAAGATTCTAAAAAGGGGAAAAA
>NW_008683009.1:0-1057 GCF_000695815.1 Acanthisitta chloris
CTTCTCAAATGAGACGGATAATTAGCTGCCCCGCACGAATGGCGCACTCTTCTCACCCCTGATTGCTATCACCTTCTTGCTCCTGGCAGTTTTGACACCTCGTAATCAGCCTGCTGCTTTTTCTCTTTTCTTTCCCTCTTTCTGATTTTTTCTCCCCCTTCCTTCATTTTTTTTTTTAAAATGCAATCCCAGTTGCCATTTGGATTGAGACTCCTCTGTTGAGTTAACCTTGTATGATTGCGGGGGAAAGGGGAATGTACGGTAGGGAGGGAAAGAAATCGCCTCCTCTGAGTCTCAGCTGCTGAGTGAACCATGGGTGGGGGTAGAAGCATCTCGGCTTGATCCTCCAGTGCTTTTGTTCGCAAGGGGGAACAGCCTCTCCCGAGCATCCTCTGAATTAATGTTATCTCAGATGGGGAAGGATCGTGTGTGGAACGACTCCTCTGCTCAGTTAATGGAGAAAAGACTGCATTTCTGTTATCTGTTTGGTTAAATACAACCATATGAGGAGGGGATTTTAGAAGTTCACAAGGCCAGGAAGCTCTGTCTTCCTCACGGGTAAGCAGGGAAGGAAGGTAACTTCCTGAGCCTCTAAGAGTGAATTTACTGTTCATGAGAGTTGGAAGAGAGATCTGATTGGAGTGCGAGATGGCATAGGGAACTTCTTCCCTTCTGATTCCAGAGAAATAAGAGATCTCAGTCAATGCTCTGGTGGTTTCTGCGAGATCTTAAAAAACAGAGGCCTCGTGGAATCTGTCATAGGAGCGTTTTCCTTTCCTCTAACAAGCACTGACAGTCTAATTACTGGAGCTACGAGCAGCTGTCGAGTTAGCCGGAGAGACAGAGGAGCTACATGTGTTCTACCCGGCCGCCGGCACTGAGCCCTCGCAGCAGGCTGAGACAGCCGTACCGCCGCAGCACGGCCCTCAGAGACCTCCCGATAGGAAAGGGGAGCGCTTGGCTTCCCTGCTAGCGCTGTGCGAGCGCGGCTGCGAGCGGGGGGTGCGCGTCGCGCCCGTCAGCGCGGGGCGGGGTGACAAGGGAACCCTGAAACGCT
>NW_008683009.1:1254-1545 GCF_000695815.1 Acanthisitta chloris
AATAAAGCAGATGTCCCTGCTGGCAGCAGCAGCCTCCTCCAGCAAAGCTGTATAAGTGGGGCCCACTCAGGGACCGCACTCGCCTCCCACTTCGAGTCGCTCACAACTGCTTAGCGTGAGATTTACTTTTATTTATTTATTTATTTAAAAGCCAGACCGGTGCCGCTCGCAGCGGCCTGATCGCTGCGCCTATCTGGATGGCCTCAGGCAGCAACAGTTTTAAGCACGCGGAATTAAACAGCTTCCTAAGCCGCGGCACCAGGCGGGAGCGCTCACAGCGGGAGACGGATG
>NW_008683009.1:1575-10565 GCF_000695815.1 Acanthisitta chloris
GCTCCCCCGGCCGCGGGCTGAGCGCCCCCCGCGCCAGCAGAAGGGCTCTTTGGGAAAACGCGTCCACGCATGGAGGGGCGGGAGGGAGAAACAGATGACTTTATTTTCTGTAAAGGTGATTCGCCGTTTGTTCCTCTCTCTTAATAACATGAGCTTCTGGGCTCGGATTTCACGGTGGAGAGGACGAGTCGGGGTTGTGTGTTGGGCTGGCTGGGGATGTGCGTCTCCTCCTCTCCTCCCAAGCCTGGAACTTCTGCCTCTCCCAGAACCACTCCCAGCCGTGCTCTCTGGGGAGGTACTTCACACGCGGCACGGCGAGCCCAGGGCCCAACACAGGCTCTCCAACGCTGGGGACCCGCGGGGGTTTACAGCTCTGAATAGCAACAAACTCTTTCTCCAGGTCGTGTCGCAGACAGGCACTGCACACTGCTGTTTATTACAGTACACTCTGCTGACAGCCCGTCATAACCATGGCATGCTCAAAATAGAGAAAATAATTGCAGAAAAATCCATTTCTAAAAATTATGCAGGTGTGTTAATTCTTCCAGAAATCTGTCACCTGCGAACAGATCTTTAAAAAGAGAAAGTGTTGTGCTTTGCTGCTGTGAAAATATTAATGCTAATTATCAAATATCAGGACTAAACCTCGTATTCAGTTCAAATGCAGAAAGCCCCAGGTCAGCCTTTATCATTATTTTAAAATACTTAGCAACCCCCAAACCTTTTAATTTGATAAATAAATCCATAAAATGTGCAAACTTTATCAGACTGCAATGTTTCAACTAAACACAGATTTAAATTGCATTGAGAAAGCCGCTAAGCATATTTGGGTTAAAAATGAAGTCACTGAGATTTGGGTGATTAGGTTTTCCCCTTTCCTTTCTAGGGTGTACCAAGTTGAGCAATTCTTCACAGCAGACCAGAAGGAACAGCAACTAATATTTTGTATGATTAGTCTTAGGCAAAGTTTAACCTTCTCTATCCTTCATACTAATGTATGCTTTTCCATGGAAGCATTTTTAGTAAATATTAATGCTGGAAAGGTACACGAACAAGATAATTATTTTTTTATAACACGTAACAGATATCTATAAAATAATTACTGTTTTATTTTTAGCAAAAGGGTCATTTATGTGCTGTTTTTGATTACTCTGTCTAGTAAAGAATTCACCTGGGAAAACCAACCATTCATTTATGTTACTAATGAACAGGCCTATTCTAATTTTGCTACACCTGGCATTTAGTTACTGTTATAATTTTACAAGAATCTGAATTAAGAGGTTCACTATTGTAAGTAAAATTTGGAAATTTTATAATAGAAATGAAAAATGAGAGCATACTTCTCTTCCTCTTCCCGTTTACTTCAAGGAGAACATAATCACATCACTGGATACTGTGAAAAAATCCTAACATTACACCAAGTTTGCCAGCCAGATTAAGGCATTAATCCTACAAGTCTACACTCATAAATATAATCACGACTTCAGGCCCATTCAGGCAAGGCTTAATTGGAAAAAAAGTCTTTGACATCACTCTTAAAGTTAATAGTGAAGCATAAGATGCAATAATATGAATTACAGTACTGAGTGACTTAGTTTCATTTTACCTTGTCAAAGGACAACTAAAAATGTGCTTATCTGACAAACAATTTCAGTCATGAGTTCTTGTTACAAGAAGTCTTAATTCTTAAATTCTTAGCATATCTATTGAATAAAAAAATGTATGCAAAACCAGTGAACCACTGAATTCTCATACATTAAGACTGTACTTCAAAGTGGGAATTCAGATGCCGAAGAAAATCCTCCTTAGATGTTAGAGATGGTGGGAAAACTTCTCGACAGAATTCACATATTCCACACTGATTCGGTTCAGAGTCTGCATATGCTTGTGCCAGCAAATCATTGTCTTGAGGCTGCCAAATGAGCTAAAAGAAACATAAAATTATTATTGATGTGGTTCACAGTGTGGTTTACATTATGCTGTGGTTTATATTTATATAAAAAATACCTGCCTCTTTAAACTAGGTATCCTTTATACCTGCCTGGCCAGACACATTAGCCAGAGAGTTCTCATTTAAGAAAGCTGAGACAGGACTTTGGTTTTTCAAAGTTCTATAAAAACACTGTCCTTGCAAATACTTAAAATACCTTAGTACCTATTAACAATAAATACTGCTACGAGCAGAAGTCTGTAATACCAGTCTGATACATATTAAAGCTTTTCTTTAACCTTGCATGACAGTATTTTACTGTAGAAGTCAATAATACACAATAGCCATTTAACAGAAATGAGAAAATAGATTTTTACCTTGGAATAAAATGCTTCTTATACAGAGTTCATATATTCCTGTTTTATCCCCATTCTTACTGACACATAACTAGTTTTCAGTTTACTTACAGAATGACTAGAGCCACGTTGTATGGCTCAAGGTACTTATTTGCTCTGACTGCCTTTTAGTGTAAATGTGTCTCAAATAATCTGGTTTGAGATTCCTTCTGCCATGACAGCATCAAACTCACTGGGACCGTTTGAATACCTATCCATGCATTCAGTCAACTGTGTGAACTATGCTGTATTTGGTAAAAAAAAACTGCTCTTGGAGCTAGTTAGTTTAAAGCCAGCAAGTCCGTTTATCCAACGTTGGAATTCAAGGCTCTTAAGCCTGGAGTCCAAGTGTACACTATTTAGAATCATAGCAACTAGGAATGAAAAAGTCTTCTATGAGTTTTCAAAGCAAAGTTAAAAATTAAGTTTCATGACTTTAGTAGTAGCAACACAAGAGAAAATAAATAGTTATGTTACCTAGTTAGTTTAAAGCCAGCAAGTCCGTTTATCCAACGTTGGAATTCAAGGCTCTTAAGCCTGGAGTCCAAGTGTACACTATTTAGAATCATAGCAACTAGGAATGAAAAAGTCTTCTATGAGTTTTCAAAGCAAAGTTAAAAATTAAGTTTCATGACTTTAGTAGTAGCAACACAAGAGAAAATAAATAGTTATGTTACACGGCGAGGACAATTAGGTTTTGAATAAACTGAAAATCAAAGCACACTGCTGTGACTGCAAAGCAGAGAGAATGGCAGCAAGCTGGTCTGTGCTCTGTGTGGGGCTGGAACCTGCAAGAGAAGAGTGCCCTACAGGGTTTTTTTTTGTGCTCAATTTTCTTCTCTCATTTCACTTGCACGTGGAAAGGCAGCAAGAACACTTTAAAAAGTAGGTTTTTTAGAAGTTTTAGATGTCTTGCTCCTGGTATTTACCCAAGATTTTTAATTTTCGGCTCTTATTCAAATTTCATCATGCCAAATAGTGACTCTATTGTTTATTCCTTCCATGGTACCTCACCGCACAACTAACCTGGCTTTCATAGTGGTTAAACCTTCTTTTTAAACCACCCTAAACTTCTTGCAAGTCAATTTCCTGCCCATTCTGTATTTAAACGGTGTTTAGCTTATCACATAGCAATAGCAGATTTACTGTCTTTCATTATGGTCAGCAATCCATATAATTAAATTGGCTAATTAGTAATTAAGTGCAATCACACCACTTTTTTTCAGCTCAAAGAGCCTACTTATTGTATGTGGCTGGTGTAAATTGCATATTAAATCTATCTAGACACTGACACACTTAAACATAAGTTAACACACTTAAACACACTACATAAATGTGTTTAGAATTACTTGTTTCTCATACCTTATGATGTAAAGCATCATTCGAAAAAAAAAGATAAAATAGTATTGTAAAAACTATTTCTCATCTTGGAAGCTCAAGGGGAGGTCCTCATCCAGAAACCCATAGATGCAGGCACTTAACTTCCATTTCTTTCTCTGAGTGCTAAGCATGTGCTTAATATCCTTTTCAGAATAGGAATATATTTAAGTACTCATTTCATATCAAAAACATTAAAATTCAGATTAAGATTAATAGACTATTGATTTGCTTTTAAAATAATGAACATAATCAGAAATATTTTTGGTGGAAACAACCCCTCATAAACTGCAAATACTGAGAAACATACATCTATATGCAAGTCTCAGTTAAATGCAGTCTGTAAAATCCTAGGTTCACTAATATCCATGTTTATTTTAATCTGCTGCTCTTTTCAGTCACGATTTTTTTTTAAAGTTACATCCTAAGAAAACAGTACTGAGTTTTTACATTTAGTATCCACATAGAAGGAAAGAGCTAAATTTATTACACCAACTGAGAGCAGTTCCAAGAACTTACTGTTGCCAAATCTATTGCATTTATGGGGTTTTCCATTTTATAAGTTAACATATGTAGTAAATACTTGAAAGTTTTATCTACACTAGTTAAAAAAAAAAAGAGGTATAGAATTCTTTCCTATTGGAGCTTCGCCACTGGAAGGGATGATAGAAGCTGTAAGCAGCATAACTACCCCTGAGAAAGGTGGTAAAAATGCTAAGAACAAGTTTATGCATAAATTTTGCTAAGGTTAACACAGTGGAAAGGGCATCTATAGAAGTCACTTTAAAAAAATTAGTATTTTAATCTACGTAGTATTTTCTGTGAATCAAATCTTTAGCACAATTAACAGTCAAAAAACCCTCTGAAACTGAGTCCAATTCACTGGGAAAATTACTTAAAACCCTTTTAAGAAGGCAGCTGAATAAAGGTGATGGATGTTTAAATATACTGATATACACAGATGTGCATTTAATGGATTCTAAAGCAGTACTGGCTTGTTTCAAACAAGCTTCTGGATATCACATTTTAATCAATGCAGTGCTATTATAAGTATGACTTACAAATACTGGACCAGTCCGCCATTAGCTTTCTTTTTCTCCAAGTGTTAGCAGTAGCACTTTTTTCTCCACAAAGTGGATCATTCACATTGTAAATGATGTCTCCAAATTAATTTCCTTATTTTGCAGAAATACCAGTGATGAAAGGCTTATTGCTGTTCCACCACAGTTCTGTACTTTTTAAGCTGCACACTCCTCTATCAATTTCTAACCACATACCAGCTGTTTCCCTTGCTGTAATGCACAATGCAGGGTGCCATCTATTGAAAAATGAATAAACAGACTAACTAGTAAAAGAACAAGCTGGAGAGGGAATACAGAAAAGAGGATAGTAACAACCAATGGAGTGAATGCTTCACAGCCCCACAGGAATTCCACCAGTGATAAAATAAATGTTTTCATTTGTTTAACTCAGTCACAACTTTAACTGAGGGCCTAATGAAAAAGAAAAGACAATAAAAACTGTGATTAATAAGTTGGTATAGAATCGAGATCTCCTACATTACAAATAGGTATTTAAAATACCTTTTGAAAAATCAGGCTTATAGTTCAAATTACAATGATGAATAGCAGTAAACTTTCCATGCTTTAAAATTTTCATCCAGAACTAGTTTGCAATAGAAAATTAAACTAGACTGGGTAAATTTTAGGAGAAGAAAACATCAAAGCTATCATGTCCTACGAATGCTTTCCAAATGCTAGTTTTGCATGTCACGCAGTGGCCAACGGAGAAGTGAAGCTCTTCTGCTGCAGGAAAGAACACAAAACTACATAAATGTAAATAGTAAAAATATGTGAAATTCACCCTCAGAGAATTCCTAAATATCACTATTTGCTTATTTTTGAAAATCTGTCCTTTCACAAGGTGTGAGAAAAGCCACAGAGCCAAAAAGAAACAAATTCATTCTCTAAAGCTTTCAGCTGTGACAGGATGTTACACAAAAGAAGCAAAGTATTCAGAGATGTGACCATCAGAACCTGCCAAAATGTTTTTCTTCATTACAGCAACTGGACCTTATTTTCAGAAGCTCCCATGGATTTTAAACTGTAACTGAAATTCAAGTCGAAATTACCTACATAAACCTAAAATAAACCATTTTAGTGAACTTCTCTTCATTTGAAAAAAAATAAATCTGCTTTCCTCCTTGACTGCTTATACTATGATGAAAAACAAGTCACTTACAGAGCAGGAATAGGGTGTTGTTTATACCTCAGATTGAGATAAAAAAGTAGCTAATTTTTCCATAGTGGAAGGATTTATCTGTTCAGCTTTTTAATCAGTCCATTTGTCATATTCTCTGCTGTACATGAAAAACAATTAAAACAAATACATGCCCTATTCAACTGAGATCAAGGGTAGGAAAAAAGCAATCTAGGGGGCAACTTACAATTAATGACAGCTTTGAAATAGATATAGAAGCAATTAATATCTAAATGAACTGCATTTTGTACAAGCATCCAGTGCTTAAATCTGCTTAAATTTCTGCCTCTTCACTGGAAAAGTGCCTTGTACACATACTCCAGTATTAGGAAGAAGAACTGAGAAGATACTGTCTTAAAAAAAACACAATGGAATACCTCATAGAATATATTAGTCCTGTCTCAAAGGTCTTTGCAAAGTGTCTGTCTGAATCATTACCATTTCTGTGAAATGCACAGTATTTATAGAAAGATACCTGATGAGGACCTCTGATGGTTGTTGCAGCAGCTTCTGAAGAAAAAATTGCTTCAGGTACACCCTGGTTTGTGTGCTTAGGTACAAATGTGAAACCACTGTCTGTTGTTTTTAAACATGGCTTGTCACAGATATTTTCTAGGGGCATGTTTGCATGATCTGGGGGGTTTGTTTTGTCAACAGTAGTTAAGCTTTGTAAAGCTGAGGTCATGAGATCAATGCCATGAGCTTCAAATGAGTTAGGTTCCAATTTACTGAGGTTAACAGCACGGTCTCTGTGCTCCAGGTTAAAATGATGATCTTGAAGCATGTTTTCAGCTATACCAGTACAAGGAACTGTTGGTTTTTCCTGAGTGCTCTGCAAGAAAGCAGAGTCATTGTCTGTAGGTGGAAACTTGACATTAAATTTAGAAAGTGATTCTACAGAGTTGTTGTCCTCATCTTGGCCCACTCCTCTTGGTGTGATAGATGTGATGCATGATGCACCTCTATTTATATCCTTTATAACCCGAGTCTTAAAAAGCTCTTCTGCTTGTTCATCAGTTTTATCAGTACACTGTATCGGCATGGAAAACTGTATTTCTGTGAAGAAAGAATGAAGAAAACATTAAATAGTCCATTGAAGTAGAGTTATTAAAGATGTGGTGCTGGGGTATTTTTCCTGAAAGGTTATTGATTTTCTTTCTTGGTTTTTTAACTTCTTTTTTTTCTCTTTAAAATCAGATTGAGGCGTAGTTCTCTTCCACAAACATTAGCTCTGACACAAAAACTAGCAGAACAGAAATAAGAGGAAATAATTCTGCTCTAGTAATTCTATCTCTATTGCATTTATGGCTATAAACATTTTCATTTTATTGAAAATTATGTTGCCCCATACTCTTAACACATCCTTGCATATATTTACTGAAGTGTTCTGGCAGAAATAGAAGCTGGAACCCAAATCATTTCACACAGTGCCAAGAACATGCTAGGCACCATGGGCACGATTTTAGAAGGTATTCAGGTACCAAACTCCCACTGGTTTCCAAATTAGGTAAATATTTAAACTGATTAGCTATTCAGAAGTGGGACCATATTTTCCCTTTGAGAACTCCCCCTTCATTTTCGGCACCTTATTAACAAAAATGTTAATAATACACATTGTTACTCCTAATCAGGTGAGAGAATAACTCCAGTACACATTGACAGTGCCTTCTGACATCACTCAGATACTGTGGTAAAGTGGAACACAGAAGTATGAGAAATCAAGCAGAGTTAAACTGTATCATGTATAGCTTTTCACACAGTGGAATTAGGCACTTCTTTAAGGAAATCAAAACCATTGTAAAGTAAGTTATCAAGCACACATCTTCCAAAATCCCCACCCCCAAATAATGAAGTTATTAGCATACAATTAGAATATAACAGTATAGTTCAGACATAGCAATTTGAAGCTGCAAGCTACATGTTAGCACTTCATGTAACAAAACTTCAGTAATGGATGACCTAAATTAAAAGCAAGTGCTGAAATTGGCATCCTTTGCTTTAACTGTGAGTTTGGCAGGTGTTTACTGAAATCACTTAAGAGTCTGATCCTACTATTAAGAAAAGCTAGTAGGGAATGCCCATCATATCTTACGTTATACTAAAGGTAAGCATTAGCAGAACTAGACATTCAGAATCTCTTACAGGTGCAACAAAAATCAAGCCCTTCTTCTCTTTTCCCAAAGTGCTGGATTAAGCTCTTGTCCCATATCACAAAACAGTATTCAAAAGTCTGCACATGCAAGTCTAGAAAATAAGTCTTCTGTCTCTCCTCAGTCCAGCAGTTTCCCTCTAACAGATATGGGGCTAGAGACATTCCTAGCAGACATCTTTTGAACTGACAGCTAAATTAAAAGCAAGCAAGTGCTGTCATTCACACAGTATGATGGGATATCACATGTAGTAAGTGCCTGCCTCTCACTCCAAGGGACAAAACAATTACAAGAGCCATTGATGTGATGACTGTCTTTTATAGCATGTGATTTGGAGCATTCGTCATAGAATGCCAAAACTGGCGGTGCATTTTCTTGGTGAAATACTGAGCACCATGTGAACAGACTTGAAAAAGGCAGATGGTAAACAGTGGAAGTACTTCTATGTATGTGTAATTTGCAGTATTTTCAAATATAAAGCAAAGCTTTCAAACAGTTGAATCACAATAAGAGCTTAAGTATGATATTACCAGTTTCAGGTTCTGGCGTTATCTTAAATTTACTCAGTTGGTCTGTTTGTTCTCTGACTAGCATACATATTCGATGACATTCTTCTTTCAGGTCCTGGAAAACAGTCTCCACATTCTCTCTGGAAGATCAAAATTGTAAATTAAAGAGTCAACCAATTCAGCTTGTTGTGACCTTTAATCTAGTCACACCCACAAACCAGAGAAAAACAATAGTATAAGCTACTTTTCTTGGATACCTTGCTCCTCAACATATGTATACATATTTTTATTCTCCTCAGTAAAAGCAAGCAGAAAAGGGAAAAGAAAATGTTGTCACAGAGCTGTTTATATATATCATATATATATATAT
>NW_008683010.1:0-36486 GCF_000695815.1 Acanthisitta chloris
TGATTCTGCCCCTGGACTCTGTGCTGGCGAGGCCACACCTTGAGTGCTGTCTGCTGTTTTGAGCCCCTCAGTTCAGGAGGGACATTGAGGTGCTGGAGCAGGTCCAGAGAAGAGCAACGAGGCTGGTGAAGGGACTGGAGGACCAGAGAGGCTGAGGGAGCTGGGGGTGTTCAGCCTGGAGAAGAGGAGGCTCAGGGGAGACCTTCTCACCCTCTGCAACTCCCTGACAGGAGGTTGGAGTCAGGTGGGGGTTGGTCTCTTCTCCCAGGCAACCAGCAGCAGGACAAGAGGGCACAGACTCAAGCTCTGCCAGGGGAGGGTTAGGTTAGATATTAGGAAGAGATTTTTTCCAGAGAGAGTGCTCAGACATTGGAATGTGCTGCCCAGGGAGGTGGTGGATTCCCCACCCCTGGGGGTTTTCAAGCTGAGACTGGATGTGGCACTTAGTACCATTGTCTAGTAACCATAGTATGGTTGGACTTGATGATCTTGGAGGTCTTTTCCAACTTGGTTGATTCTATGTATTAATACAAAAGAAAGAATAATTTGGGCCGAAGACAACTGAAGTTTCTGACTGTCTCCTTGTCTGTATAACTTTTATCTCAAGTCTCCTCCTGGAGTAAGCTTTACAATTCTTTGCTACCTAAGTTTCATCAGTTTTTTATAGTTTCATTAAATTGTAGCCTGAGTTTTACCACCATTACCTAAATTCCCTAGAGAGTCACAAATAATTACAGCATTCTTTAATATTACTGATAGAGGAGAAAAAGGAGGAATTGAGCTCAGAGAAACATTCTGGTTTGGGTCAAGGGTTACCCATTTCTCCGTGTTTTGTGTGATGTGATTGGTGTATCTGTACATCAGTAGCCATAATTTGTGTAGTGACAAATGTAGGAACAACTGTAGGAGAACAGATGGTGCCCCTGTTCATCTGGATTTTCTTCCTAGCAGGATTTTGCATATCTCTTGCAGCAGATTCTGTTGCTCATTTCCTTTCCATCTTGAATCACTGAATCATACCCATCAATTTAAAACTTATAGTAAATTTAATTCAGGACAAAATAGGGAAATTTGGTCAGTATAAAGGTAATAAAAATAAAAATATAAAACCGCTATTTTTTTTCTGCAATCGCTTGAGTTTTTCTCATGGATTTGTCTTAATCCTTTTAATATTTTCTTTATCTACTCACTTAAATCTATTGGTAAACTGTATGTAACTCCCAGCATCATTAATTCCTATACCTAGTTTTTCCTGCTGTTTCAAAACTTGATGTTTAACTGGATTGTAAATGTAGCTTAAATGGAAATGCTGAAACCATTCTAGTTCAGAAGAACAGCTCTGAACTCTGCTTATTTAAAAATCTCAGTCTCCTAAATTTCAAGAACATATGGCAATTCACCCATGATTATTTTTGCTAAGAATGATTTTAATTTAATGAGTCAATGAAATTAAAGTTTTTTCTGGCAGCTGGCCCTCTCAGAATTCAAGGTCAGTGCACAGCATTGACATAATTGCACAGCGAGTCCATCAGTGATCTACAGGTGTTGATCATGTTGAAAATAAACACACTAATTATATGTTTTTATTGTGTAGCAGAAGTCATATGGCAATAAGCTCAAAGGAAACAAAGACAAGCTTATTCAAAGTCAGTTTTGGGATATGATTGGGCCATCAAGTCTCTCTACTTTAAGGAAGGTAACTTACTGTTACTATGTGCATCTATTTGAATGCAGTGTGTACCTTTTTGTTCATTAACTGCTTGACATCGTTAAGATTTAAGTGATTGCTGATGATTCGTAACTGAGCTTTCAGGAGATCAGCCACAAGATTCAGAACTCAAATCCCAAACCCTCCAAATCGCATTTAATTTGATAAATCCTGGAGTTATAGTGTGAAAGGAAAACTCTAATAGCACTAATACAATCAGAAGAAGGGAAAGAAACTAACACAGAGAAATGAGAACACCAGGAAATTCAAACTTTACTTAGTTCAGTGTCTAAAGGTCACAGAAATGGTATGATTTCTGGAGCTGATCTGCTGCCAAGCTCCTGAGAGGAAAAAAAACCCCACTAAGCAATCCAAAACCTGAGATTAAAGAAAAAAATATAAATATTTATTTAAAATCCAGCACTTCTGAAGGATGGAGCAACGCTGCCCTGAGGTAGCTCTGCCACGCTCAGAAGGAATTTATGGCGTATAAATGTCCTTGCAGTACAGGCCAGCTCTGCTATGTGCCATATCCTTCTAATCACATCAACAAGTCTGGCTTCACAAGCAACATAAAGAACGGGCAAGTGCACCATGTGAAATTAAAGCCGGTGGCAAAATTGTCCAGATTTCACCTACTTGCATCTGAGGGAGATATCCATAATGAGAGAGAAGATTGTGACCCTTTTTCTCCTTTGTACAAAATGGTCTTCCATTACTGTCCTGGTCCAGTAAGACTTGGGAGTGTTCGATCAATTCCCTCAGTGTGAATTAAGACACAAATGAGGACAAAATACTGTTAGGGACTGAGTCTTTATTATTGTTTACTCAGGGGGTACAGAGAAGGGGCGATAGCAAAGTTAGAAACGGGGAGAAGCAAACAAGCTTTGGGATGGTGCAGCAGAGATGGTCACCACCATAGGTCCAGCAGTGTCTGATGATCCATAGTTGTCTTTTCTTCAGTGGTAAGTGTGTGCCATACTCTGCATGTTGGCTCTGTTTCTAGGGCTCTGTCAGGCACTGATGGGTCAGTTTCCCGGGAGTTGACCAATTCCCACCCTCTGATATCAGTCGTGGGCAGTGGTGGACAGTGGTGCCTCCTGGTCTAGGCAGCTGGAGGGATGTCCATCATTATCTGGCAGATGGCTCTGCAGCCAGAGGGTGTAGGTGGTGGACAGTGGTGGTTGTTACCTCGAATGTTGGTCATTGTCTGTTAGCTGGAGGATTTTGGTGATGGGCTATGGTGCCTCCTTATCTGGGCAGCTGGAGACACCCTGTGACTCCACAAGCCTTGAGGCAAACAGTCCAGGGGTCCTTGTTTTCAGTCTCCTACACGAAGTCATCAAAGCCAGGCAATGTCAAAAAAAACCATTTATTTAAGGTTCCTTACAAGTACTCACAAAGGTATGGAAAGATGAAATATACACTAGCAGGTATCTCCCCAAAAAAAGTCTTGGACAGCATCAGGTTTCCTCCTGGACTGATTTCAATATCTTACAGAATCATCTTCCAGAGAAAAAACATAGGGCTTATTTTGAGTGCATTTTTGACCTTTATTTATATATAGTGGCTCATAAATCATTGCAAGCATACACACTTGAAGAGAACTCATGTGGAAATGAAGATGAGAGAGTGATCTGGAACCATTAAAAAAAAGAAAAATCTAAACTTGAAAAGGGCTTTTCCTACAATGTTTGCTCTAAAGTAAAAAAACCCTAAACTTCATTAGTTTATTTTTAGTTTTGTTTGTAAATAAGATGTCATTTTTAACTAGAAAAACATAAATAGTGAATTTAATGATGACAGCTGTCATTTTCTTCTGATATTTGTGAGCTCACTATAATAGTTATTTATGCTTAGTTTCCCTTAGTTTATGCTATGTTTCTCTTTCCTGCATTCTAAGTGAATAATGTCAGAAATGATTGATGAATATACACTTTTTAGATATGTTATTGAAACAAAAACTATTTTTATTTTGAGGAGTTAGGGGGATCTTAGCCCTTTCAGTCCAGAGGGAGAGTTTTTTCTTACAGAGCAATAACATTGACTATGTTCTTTTTCATTTCAGAGCCTCAGAGTGTGTGGGCTGAGATTAGAATTTGGCTTTTCAATATTCTGTACTAACAAATGAGTATATTAAATAGAAGAACATTATTATATTAATTGACCTTTGATGCTGTTTCCACACTTAAACTTTTGAGCAGAAACATATTCAGGTACACTCTGGTTATTCACTTTGGGTTATTAGCTGAAGTAGTGTTTCTTCCTTCTCATAGGCAGCTGAGGATAGAGCGGAGGATTTTGAGGGTTTATCCTAAAAATCAGCATACCTGACATGCACAGCTAGCCCTGGGGAATGTTTCCTGTCCTTAGAGATGAGATACACCTTTGTAACAAATGGAGAGTATATATAATGCACAGTAAGGATTTTTTATTGAATTTAGCTCCACTTGCCAAAGTACTTGAATATTATTAAATATATATATAATCTAGAATGTGTTTTATAAATATAGTATTTATTTGGAAATTGGGCTTTTCAAAGGAATAATAAGCTATGTTGGTCTTCAGATCTTCTTAGAGGTTTTGGATAAACTGTGAATTATCTCCGTAGTAACATATTGAGTCTTTCCCTTACAGAGAATCTTTGATTCCATCCAAATGTTTTTAACCCTGTGTAAACGTCTGAACTTCCAGAGTCTTGCAGTCTAATAAGTAATAAATTATCTCGATAAATTTTATTGGGAAAGAGATGGCTTTACAAATCACAGCCTTTTCATTTTTGGATGAGTTATATTGTCTTAGCTCTATCTATTGCACAACTCTTTGTATTTTGATAAGGAGGTCTGGAATAACATTTGCATTTGGCAAAATCTTCTGCTCTGTACTCTCTGTCAAAGCTGGAGAGGTTTCCCATTGAAAGGCTCACATTTCACTCATTCTTCTTTCTTGGGGTTTAGCCAAAAGGTATTATCCTTTTCCAAACCACTGTGATGACAGTTTGTATTTTATGCATAGCCATAATTAGAGCTATCCCCAAAGCCTGGAACTTCTCTTGTTGATGGTGGAGGTTTATGTGGCTTTGTTTTTAATTACTATGACTCACCTTGCTGGATGCATGAATCTTTGGGGTGTGTAGTGTCCCTTATTATCCATTTGACTCCTACAGAATGTCTTTCCTAAGATTTCTTAATACAATATAAAATTCACAGACCCAAGCCTGGCAGAGTTCAAGAAGTGCTTGGGCAATGCTCTCAGGCATGTGGTGTGATTCTTGGGGTTGTCCTGTGCAGGGCCAAGAGTTGAACTTTGATGGCCCTAGTGGGGCCTTTCCAACTCAGAATAATCTGTGATTCTGTGCAAATGTCTTGGGGTTCTGGCTTATGTGACATGGTTTTATTATGTACTACAAGGGGTCTCTGTTGTCAAGCCAAGTGGTGCAGGTGGGCTTGGCCCTCCACATGGTCTGTGAAGCAGACCCTGGAATTCACCGCATTTTGTGCCTGATTGTTTCCAGAGCAGTTTGACTAGAAGTTACCATGGATGCAGCATGATTGCATGGAGGATTGGGATCAGTAGTAAACCAGCAAGTGAATTGGCTTGGTAAAATACATGCAGAGATGACACCACAGGTCTGAACTTCACCTTAATCTAGCTGAGCATCCCCTACCACAGCAGTGGTACTAGATCTGCAAATGCCATTAGTGGGATTATGGCAGAGCAGTTCTTCCTGGCTTGTTCTTATCTAGGCAGGGTCAACCAGACTTAGTTAAAAAAAACCCAAACCACTCCTAGGAAAATATCAAAGAGGAATTAATTATATATACAACAGATCTCATAAATATCTTTTCTTTAGACTGTGCAAATATTATTTATTAGCTACCCAGTTCTACATTCCTATGGGCACACAGCAGGCTGCTCTACCACATAAGGGGTGAGAGTGTGATTTTGTATTGCAAAGTAATTTAAGCAGGGTCACAGAATTTTGTAGTTTCACACTTACAAAGGCAGCTAACAGCCTTGCAAAAGAATCTCATTGGCAAAACAATTGATTTCTAACTTCTTGAGCAGAGAACCTTCACTGCCTAGATCATGTACAATAAAACTGACATCTGAGGGGAAAGCAAAAATATACTCAGTTTTCCTAATCCCTTAGAGGCTTGTGAAATTACTGTCTGAAAACTCTAATGAGAATGGGATAATTTGTGACATTTCCCTCTGCTGTTAGAAGGTATTGATTTTATGACATTTTCATTTCTTATTATGTATTACGAGCATGAGACATCAGAATGTTAATATCAGATGCACAGAATAAACAAGGATGGTGCCAGGTAGCACTTTATTTATTTCAATTATTTTTCAGTTTTATGCTGTAGCTATTTTACTAAATCCCTGCAGGCTGTTAGCAGATAAACAATCATTCCTAAGCTCTGAGAATTCAGAATTAGAGCAGACAGCCCATACATAAACTTATTTCTTCCATGAAGTCTACCAGCCAAGTAAGAGAATTTATCCTCACCATGCTGAGTTTTGACCTATCTTGTTTTATGTAAGACATTCAATTTTTCAGCCACATTTTCTCTCTAATTTAGACTGTTAATGCCTTGAGGTCATTGTCATCTTCCTCCTCACATATGAGGGACCTGCTGAAAATACTAATGTATCCACAATAGATCAAATAGTGTCACTTGTATTCAGCCCTGCTGCATCTTACTTGTCAGGTCTTTGTGAAAGGTAAATTCCCTCTCCTAGTGGTAAAACCACCAAGACAAGGTTATGGAGAAGCTCTCATTGAGATTGTCTTGAAATTCTTCAAGTGTTGACCTCTTAGCAGTTGAATAATACAGTCCTATAAGTAGTTTAGCTAACAGCTGTGTCTGGGATCACTAAAACATACCCGGCTTTTGGGTTTGTGGAGAAGTCTCTGTGTATCCCTCCCCTCTGTTCTCTAGCATATTCATCCCCATCATGATCAGCTTCACCCAAGGACGGAACAAGATCATCAGATCGAGAAGTTCTGGTAAAAAACCTTGGGAGATAGCACTGAAAACTACCAAAAAGAGAGATAGGGAATGAATTAAATTCCCACAGAGAGATGGCAGTGCAAAGACGTTTGTAGTAAATGTGTGGCAACTGGATGCTAATCATATCCGAGGTGCTATTTTCTACAATCATGTTTATCTGCAAGAAAACACATCAAAGAACCATTTGTAATATCTAAATCTAGATTTGAAGCCAAGTTGGATAGAGCTCTGAGCAACTTGAGTGAAAGGTGTCCCTGCCCACAGCAAGGGGTTTGGAACTAGGTCCCCTTCAACCCAAACCATTCTGGAGGAACCTGCTGGTGGTTCCCACTCAGCACACAGGTTCATGGCTGAATCAGCTCAACATCACTGTGGATATGTGCACTATCAGAGGAGAACTATTTCCCTCTCAGCCATATGCATTTAAATTGATACATTATAAGAATAAACACAAGCCAACACGGGAAACTGAATTTTTATCCTATAGTTGATGTGGATATAATGGATTTTAGGGGCTTGTTTGTTTGTTGGTTTGGTTTTGTTGGGTTTTTTTAAAGTTCACTGTAGGGGAATTCATAGCTGATGGATAATGTCATAGAGAAATAAGAACTAAGGGATAAAGATAAAGAAATTGATATTTTTATGCCTTGTGAAGTTGACTAAGTTATAGATATAGTACGTGAACTATATTTATATCAAATTTATAGAGAGGTTTCTCACAGAACAGTGTAGTGAAGAGAAGGGAAAAACAATAAGGTCAGAGGATGAGAGAATAACTGAGTTGGCCAGAAAATAAAGCCACACAGGGAGCTCAAAAACTGGGATATCAAAAACATTCAAAATACCATTCAAAAAGTATCATTCCCTTGTAGGGACTTCAAACAAGCCAAGTTTACTTTGTCTGAAATAAAGCTTTTATAAAGAAAATAATACAACTAGGGAAAAACTTTCCTTGGATCCCTTAACAATAAGGTCTGAAAATACAATGTTATTGAAATTCCTTTTTGTGTGTACTTAGAAACAAAATCATTTTGGGTTTCTTGAAAGAAACACAGATTGTGTAGATTTTATCTGATTTACACAGCATAATCATATTTCTATCATAATTTTTCTGGTTTGTCACAATAGCCTTATAAATATTCAGTTCTCTTTCAACATAAATACTTCCATTTCTGAGGGTCACAATTTGATCTGAGTGCAAATTTCTTTAAGCAGCAGGGGTCCAAGCCAGAGAGATGTGTTTAGATTTGGACCCAGCTACTGAAGTAGCATATTTAAATGTTCAGAGAGAGTGTTCATGCTGTTGTGGCACTGGAGAACAAAAGTGATCAAACATATGTATGTTCCACATTGCACATTCAGAAAGAGACACCAAGAGCGAAAAAGAAGGAAAGAGAGAAAGCAAGAAAGAAAGAGAGGGAGAAAGAAGGGAGAAAGAAAGGGAGGAAGAGGGAGAAAGAAAGGGAGGAAGAGGGAGAAAGAAAAGAAGGAAGAAAGCAAGAAAGAAAGAGAGGGAGAAAGAAGGGAGAAAGAAAGGGAGGAAGAGGGAGAAAGAAAGGGAGGAAGAGGGAGAAAGAAAGGGAAGAAGAGGGAGAAAGGAAGGGAGAGAGGGAGAGAGAAACAAAGAGAGGAAGAAAGAAGGAATAATTATGTGCATTTCTTAGCTTGAATTTCTCTCTAATACCACAGAGCTCAGTTTTTTGCTTGTCTTGCACACACTCAGCAAAGCATATTTGTGTTCTCATAATTTTAGTCTTATGCTGTTGCCTTCTTCCTCCATGGGGAATGTAAATATACACTCTTTGGGCTGTCATCAGCCCTTGTGTATTCAAGGTGTTTGCCTGTATATCCCTCCATGTTTTTGCCTAAGAACTTTGCTAGCAGTAGAAAACACAAAGAAAATAACATTGCTGACGGTTTCACTGGGATAAAGTACCAGGGCTGTGGGGGGATGGGGGAAGAACAGATCAGGCTAGTTATCATTCCTGTGCAAAAACACCCAGTGGGAATTCTTACTCCTTGGCCAGTGGAGAATCCGCAGAGGAAACTTGCAGCTGCCTAGTGATGAGCAAACCATTGATTAATTAATGACCTTTTGCATTAATTGATATTGCAGCAATCCAGGCATCAATCATTTATATCCTTCTCTGAGATCTTTATATATCGGATACATGTGCATATATATTCCCATGGATAGTGGGAAGCACGGGAACTTTTGCCATAACTCTACTATACTTGAAAATTCCCATATGCCCCCAAAATATATTCACAGAATAATTTCCACTCTTTAAAGATATTTAGTTCTGAGCATCTGGTTTCTGGTAGAAATTATCTGCAGGAGTGTCCCAGAGAATCATACTTTAGTGGTAGGTTGATTGACTAGATGAACTTTCACTTACTGTGAGATTGTAGTGTGCAATTAAAGAGTTCTCAAACAGAGATACAAGGAAAAACTTAGAATCACCGAATAATCAGACTTGGAAGAGATCCTTGAGGATCATCTACTCCAACTCCTCACTTGAGGAATCCTTGGAATGGCTCAGCTTGGTCAACAATGTGCACTTTTAAACATATATGGAGATCATGCTTCAAATACAAGAACCATTCAAAGGTATTATTACTGCAGCCAAGGTATTTAAAATTATACAGAAAGTTCTTGCATTCTCTTTTCCCCTTTTATCAGTGATATATATGTGTGATGGTTAATATCAAGGGTATGAAATCATGAAATAGGAATAACCACAAAACATTGAAAAGTGGCTAAAGGTTTGAAAATTGTAACTGAACTATTAACACGCAGAGGCACAAAATCATAGACAACTTTTCTTCATGAACTTTCTGTTATGGTGATGATGAAAATCAAACCCTCCCTGTCCAGTTTGCTAACTGTTGTGCTTTAGGAATGGAAGTAGGTCCTGCAAAAGAAGCAGCCTGGGATGTCTCAGTATGGATCTCTCACTCCATGGTGTGATGCAGCTCAGAGGAGGTACAGAGGCAAATACTCCAGCAAAATAAACTGAGTCAGTGATTTTGGATCAGATTTTGGCTGTGTATTTTTTGCATGAATACAAATGCTATTTGCAGCAATGACAAGCATCTTAACATCATTCATGACACTTAGTGGTATATTTGGGGCTCATTTGTTTCTGCTTTTATAACTTCTTGTTTTGTTTTACTAATTATTTGCCAATATCCCTTTTTGGCTTTATGTCAAAGGCTTTTTAATTAATACATCAATATTAAGCTGAAAAAAAGCAAAAATGAAAGCAAAATAGTCTTCTTACACTTAAAGAGTTGCAAATGTTCTTATGACAATAACACCTATTAAGAACATAAATATGTTCAAGTGGAACTAGAAAGTGGTGCTGTTTCCTCCAATGGTAAAAGGAAAAGAGCTCTGCCTGAAAAAGTGTGACAGAAAAGAGCCATGGGGTAGACAAGAGTAGATTTAGAAATTATTTACCTTCTTAGATGATTTCAGCACCCCAAGCCTTCTAGCTCTATCTGTCTTGATTATTTGAAACTAAATGTTTTGTGCAGGAAATGAAAATAGGTTGATTAAGCATATTCTCATCCTCACCCCATGCATCCTGTATATTACCCTGACACCCTGTGATGTAGGAGAGCTACAATGCAGAGGTAATAGATGGGAAATTGTTTCAGGCCCTGATGCTTCTGGTGTATGATTATGATACAGGCTAGCAATCATAGAAATTGCTTCTGAAAGTCATCTCCAGCTCACCCATTCACTGAGCTGCTCACGGAAGTCAGGGGATTTGTGTGCTCCAGCAAAGCATATGTTATAAAGGAGTTATTTATAATGAAGTCTTGCAGATGAGTCTTATTTCTCTAACTTCTTCATGTGGATTATAGCTTGTGAAGACAGGAAATGAAGAGTTATGCTGAACTGTTCTGTAAGTCATTAACTTCCCGTGACATATGGCACAATTTCTTGCTGGAAGCAGATGCTGTCAGTGGAGCAGCCTAGTGCTGACAGAGACATTGTCAGTTGTATGGTTACATTACAGGCAGTGCATAATTAGTCATTTTACATCTACTTTTACTTTATTTTGACAATTAGGAAGTTTAACCAGAGGAGGCTGTGGAGGAACTGTGACTTTGCTGCTTCAGTCGGGGTGCAAACTTGGGAATTGAGGAATGTGTGTTTCACACCTCTTCCCAGTTCCTTTCCAATTGAACTGGCACAGAACGAACAGGTTTGCTGGATGTTTTCATCACAGATATACTGAAATATCTGCTGTAAATTCAAGTAGGCTAAATGTATTAGAAATTAAGGAGCTGTTTCCTTGGGAATATCTGTGTTCTTGCTGCAAAGTTTCATTTCAGTCATATCGAAAATATCTAGTATTGTACAATATTTATGGCAGTATGTCATGTGAAAAAAAGTAGGAAAGGAAATAAAAAACCTCCTGAGAATATAGTGGAAATTATGCTTTGCAGCTATTGTGGTCTTTACCTTCTATACCAAGCTCTACTTGCATGACCTAATATTATTATTATTATAATAATCAAAGCAAACCCTCCCCAGAGATTATATGCTACATAGCTCAGTCTCTAATGAGGAGATTGGTAGCTGAGAAGCCTTCAGTGTACATATTTTACATGTTAACATCACAAATCCCAACTCCTAATAAACCATCCTTTTTATTATGTGATTTCCTCATTGTGTCTCCATAGTATTTAATATCTATAATTCTTATTTCAGCTCAAAGACAAATACGAAGTTACCTAGCAACTTAGAGATTGATCATGTACCTCCCTACTGACAGATGTAGGAACTAAATAAAGGGAATAAATCTTTTTTTTCTAGTTCTTTAATTAAATGTTTAGAGCTAGTTGAACCTTGGGAAGCAACTAAAATGTGTCCCACAATGGCAAACATTGAACAAGATCTATTTCTCCTGACTTTGGCAATTTCGGTTGGGTTTTTTCCTAATTCAAATTATTACAGTGGAAAATATTAACAGAAATAACTTTAAATTATAGGCATTTTAAGACACCTTCTGGGGCCACTTCCTAAGATTAAATTGAGTTAACACTATAGGATGGTACATCATTTGGCTTTCACAGAGTATGGCATAACAATGGAGGAAATCAGAGGACATATTTCCTACCACTCCAGTTATTTACTGCAGCTTGTTCAGGCCTGTTTCTGTAAATATAAATTCACTAACATTTTAAAGCAATATGTGAGAAGGAGAAATGAGAAGTCAAAAATATCTTCATTTGGGTCTCTTTCAGAAAAAGTATACCAGCAAAATTAACCCAAGTTGGTCTTGTTCTCCCTAACCTCTTTCTCCAACTTTTGACTTTTTATAGCTGAAGACCAAGGTCTTCAGCTCCACACACAAAGTTGTTCATGCAATTAAAAATGCAATATTAAAAATGATAATTTATATAAACATTTATTGCAAAGGTTGGATGTGTCAAGTGACCTGTTTTCTGGCACTGGTTCCTACAGCAGTTTGATTTTATACAACCCATCTGGAACAAACTCCGGGAGCATTTTAACTCTGGAAGGGAATTTTAACTTTGGTCTCCAGATGGTCCAGCTCCTCAGAGTTTTACTAGTAAAGGCACAAATAAAGTTATCTAGGCAAAAATAATAACTACCAAAGATAACTGCTTGTATTTAGTGAAAAATAAGCAAAATCCACTGACAGAAAGTTGTCATCTGCTGTGCAGACAGGGCAGTTGAGTTTGACACAGACTCATGGAGAATTAGGATTTAACTGCATCATTTGTTTTCCAAAGCTGAGGAGTTTTGTCAGTGGTTCCCTCCCTTTATGTGCTCAGGCCCAGGACTCCTGGGATGGGATAGTTGCTTACTGGGGGTGGTGGACTTGTCCCCTGGAAGAGGTCACAATCCTGCCAGCACCTCCACCCCCAGATCCCTCTCCTCAAGGAGTGGCTCTCCCATTGCAGACTCATAGGCACAGTCTGGAAATGGGAATTTTCACACTGATTTCCTCAGAAATTTGAGATTCAGATTAGATATTAGGAAAAATTTTTTCCCTGTTGTGGTGTTGAGGCCCTGGGATATTGCCCAGGGAGGTGGTGGCGTCACCATCCCTGGAGGTGTTTCAGAGGCATCAGGATCTGGTACTGTAGGATCTGGTTTAGGGTTTAGTGGTTCCAGCAATGACAGGTTAATGGTTGGACTCAATGATCTTTGAGGTCTCCTCCAACCTTGCTGAGTCTATGATTCTAAATCACTGAAAAAGAACTGCAAGCAACCACTGAAAGGTGAATGATCCCAATGTTATTGCAGACCAAGGAATGTTTTAATAATTATGGCATATATTTTACAAGAAGGAGTAAGGAACATCATTGCTACTTTCGATTTAAAATGCAAAGTCAATTGAAATATCCATTGAGTCATTAACTTTTGGAATGAAATTCAAATCACTCTAGTTTGAGGCTGGCTTCTTTTATTTCATCAGCATTAGAACAAAGTCAGCCCATACTGCTCCCCACAGCTCTCTGCCCAGGAATCCCCGGAATGTCAGGGTTCAGTGGTGACTGTGGGTCAGCTCATGTGCTGATATTAACCTGTCCAGTTTTCCTGTGTGTCCTGGTGAAAGCAATGGTACTGCATTCCTCTGGGCATCTGCTCTGGCTTGCAACTGCAGCTCAGATGCAAGAAGAAACTTTAATATACTGCTGTGAATCTGCTTGCAATTTTATTATCTGCAAGAGGGATTTCTTCCCACACTAACCTTTATCTTCATTTTTTTTCCTATTCTGCTGACAGGAATAATTGTTTCACTTTTATATTCTAAGTGTGGAGTATTTATTTCTGAGAAATTGTGTATTACCCACCATGTCTCCTGGTATCATTAGAGGTGCTGCTCTGCTTTCCAAAACTCATAATGGTTTTCTCAGTGCTTCAGAACTCTTGGGTCTATAAACACTGGGCATGTTCAGAAGCTCTGACACCTTCAGTTAAAGTTTAGACATCGTTTTTTTTCAGTTGTTTGTGCCCACTACTAATAATCCAAACTGGATACATGTTCAGTTGAGTTGTACTTATTGGAACGTGAGCACAGCTGGTGCCTCTGTTCTGCAGCTCCCATTACCCCATAGAGAGGTACTTTAAACAACAGCAGTTTCTCAGGAAAGAAAATTAACCTGTGTTGAGCCCTGTGCTGTCTTTGCTGGTTTGTTTTCTGTTACCAAGTGAATTCACTTGTGGTAGTTTTGATATCTCTGTGCTGCACCACAGCTGTCATGGGGATATATCTAATGATTTCAGGGAAACTACTTCAACTAGAAACCTAGTACATATGTGGGTTTATATGTGGTTAACTGCTTTGCAGGCTGAAGCTGTAATGCATTTAACAGTCCCTGTGTGCAGTAGGATATGGAAAACGAGTGTATTTGTAGAAATCTGTATTTTCATGTACTCATTCAGCATCACTATAGCCATAGCTTTCATTGAACATATGCTTAATTCTTTCAAGCTTCTTATTGTCCATAATTCGACACAAACTTTTTAAAACAGAACTTTTGAAACAGCTGAAAAATATTAATGGTCATTTGCTAACTCTTAAGATAATTGCAGAGAAGGATCTAAGTTCAAATCTCAAAGACAATATATTCTTGCATCAGTATACATGAGTGATTTCCCAGTAGTTAGAAGTGTATGTTATTATTTTGCATTTTTATGAAATTGATACATTTGTGTATCAATTTTTATTTCCTTCCTGAAATTATTTCATTCAAGCTCTCATCAATGACATGTACACATGAAAACAATGTATTTTTGTTTCTCCATCTATTGATATTTAAGTGGCAGGGGAAAATAGTACTTTTATGAACAATATACTCCCATGATTCTGATGTACCACAGACTACTTGACTTTAAGAACACAGACAGGATGAGTTTCCTAACTTCTACTTTCACAGACTCTGTTGTTTCTAGCAAAGTTTTTACTGTCTGATGCACTGAATCAGAGAAGCAGATCACCCCCTGAATAGAAATTCTAGTTAAATCTGATACCACAAAAAAAAAACCAAACCACCCCAAAAACTGATACAGTGAAAACTTTTCAAGTGAATACTTGACTAAGTCAGTCAAGCGACCTGTGGAGCAGTGCATGGATTCAGGTCAGAATTCACACCAGAGACAACAACCTCCTAGGGTTTAATGAACTACATACAAACAACAGGAAAATTTTCCATTAAAGTCATAAATCCCATCGCCGTTGCTTCAACATTCATGAAATAAGTGACTGCTTAATATAGTTGGATAAACGCCTTTTTGATGATAAATAAAAGAGATTTTTTTTGCTGTGAACCTCAGAACTCTGGTGTGGCCAGGACACAGCTGGGAGAGCAGGGCAGCAGCTGCCTGCACTGATGATACCAGAGGCCAGTAAAATCTAGAGCTGCTTTAAAAGAATCAGGGTGAACTGTCTGTAAAGCTCTATCATAAACTCCAGTACTTCAGAACACAGGGAATAATACACTGGAGGCTTCCAGATCATTCTGAGGGTTTGGGTTTTGTCCTTAAGCCAGTGGTTTTAATGAAGATAAACACACTTTTTTTCTCCCCCAGTGAGATCTTTTAGTTTCTCCACCCCAAATCCCCATTCAGTGAACTGTTCGAATTCCCAGTGTGTGGTGTACTGAGCACACCCTTGTACCTTCCCCAGCACTTGGTGGAGAAAAAAAAGGTCTTTGCAACAAGAGAGAAGAAGCATCAGAGCTGTCATTTGTTAAGTTGGGTATTGTCTTACTAGATTCCTAAGCATAGTGTCAGGAAGGATTAGGAGCAGCCTGACAGATTCCACTGGCTCCACAATTTTTGCTACAAACCCACAGAAAACTTTAGCTCAGCTATTAAGGAGATATATATATATATGGACACTAATTTCTGACAGACATTTGCAGTTATATGGATTTGATGTCATTACAGTTCATTGAGTATCCCAGCCACAAAGCAAACATACTGTGCCATATGTTGAAAGGAGGATGAAGAGATAAGCCAGGGAGGATGAAAGAAACTATTTTCTTTTATGACTTGGTCTTATTCTATGCTGAAAAATATTCTTATCAAACAAACCAGTCCAACAAAATGAAATGTACCTTGAACCTTCTGTCAAAATCTGAGTCTATACCAAAGATTTCTCAGGTGTCAGAACTTTCCTTTTTCCATCTTTCAGGCTGACATATCACAGGAAATGGAAAAATGGCAGTACTATTACCAAGGCTACAGGACCAGATTCTGCTGTGAAATATTCAGGTTGAATTCTGGGCCAGAGCAAGAGCTGTGCCTTAGAAGTAAAGTGAACACTTGCATGAAATCTGAGTGAGTTGTACTTAGACTATGTAATATTTCTCTGTGAATATTTAAAGCTCTGTATTTGATCTTCATCTAAATGCAAAATTCTTTCACTTTCCTTCTATTTTGTCAAATTTTTGACTGCTCTTGAACATAAAAAGTTAAAAACCTTCTTCTGGGAATAAGATAAGTGCTGAAACAGTGGGAGGACTGGTGGCCGTTGGCCTCATGTACCACTGGTGGGGCTCAAACAGGTTCTGCTGGTGCCTCAACATCTTCTGGAGCAGATCTTCATGTGTGTAGAGTTGAACCACCTTCCCCCCTGCCTCCTTCCTTGGCCTTGCTGCTCCCAGGGCAGTTCCTCACACTTATCCCTCACTCCAGGCAACCTTTTCCTTCCTTCAGCTCCATTTTCACAGAGGCACCACCAGCTTTGCTGATGGGCCCAGCTGTACCCTGCATGTGGTGGGGTCACTGTGGAGCCAGCTGGATCCATCCATGTCTGGCACCTCCTCATGGAGGACATCACCATGTACACAGCTTTTCTGGGCCAAATCTCTGACAATGTCTTCATTTGTCTGACCAAAAAAAAAATAGTTCCTGTTGGCAAATTTGGTTCTTTTAGACACTAACTAGTATATTGTCCCTGTTGTGCTGTAGCTCCTTAACAAGGAAAAGGGCCACATTTGCAATTACCTGGCATGTTTGCCAAGATAACCATGTACATGCCAGTCTGGGTCCTGGTGTGTTTCTAAATTGCCCTGATTGGCTTCACCCATGGAGGGGAAAGACTGTTAGCTGTAGTCCCATGCACCTGGTACGGATTTTCCTTCCCTGGTTGGTAACACCTGCACACGAAGCAATGCCAACCTTCATACTGGTTGAATGGAGGTGGAGAAATGAAACAGGAACCTTATGTGTGAAACCAGGTACTTTAGTATCTTTTATTTTAAACAGGTGGTAGAAAAATAGCTAAGAAACTCATGTTTTTTCTTGTAGGATAACAATGTGCAGTGCAAATACTGTCAAATGTAGAGGTGGAGTGTTTAAAGTGTTGTCCCTCGTGGGAAAATCTGCTTGGTGTTGTTTGTAGGGGGAAGTAATTTGTTAGAGCTGGCATGCGGTCACAGTGGTATAAATCAAAGATAACCTTGTAGACCATAAACACCTTTTTGTAACTGCAGAGTGTATTTTTAATTTGACACTGGTGTGCTGTGAATAGTCAGCTCAATTGTCCTTCTGGGTGTTCCCAAAGGTAATGGGAGAAGATGTGGGATTAAATGTTTATTTCTCTGTTTAGGAAGATAAACTTGTTTTACCACAACAAAGCTGTATCAGCTTTTAGGGAAATTGGGAATTATATCTTCACCATGTGATTTGTAGCTTTTCTACTTGTCATTCTATACTTGAGTGTAGCTGCAGTATCTCAGAGTGTGGTTTGTAGCTAATATTGCAGATAAATGATGGGTTAGGTTAGAACAGTTGTTTTGTTTGGGTACAAGTGGAGGAAAAAATAATCAAGCAAGTTTACAGCCATTTTATTTTTTTGGTGTGTGATTCTACTTGGTTTGTGCTGTAACAGGAGCACTAATGATCCAGAAAGTAGATCCTTTCATGACTAAGGCTTCTCTTGGTGTGAGGTCAACTTGCAGCAGGTTTTGTCAAACTAGAGTTCTTTGTCAAATTATAATTTTTTATCAAACTATAGCTAATAAACCAACTTAAATAAGATTCACAATCACAGCACCAGTCCACTGCACAACTCTTTTCAGATGTACACAGTTTATCTTGATGCTTAAACACATTCTTAAACAACTTCTGTAAACAAAATTTATTCTAACAAATTGTCCTTGTGTCAATTGGCTCTAAAATAAATCTGTTTATGTGATTTTTTTGTGTCTGCAAACTGTTTTTAAATAAAATATGTTTTATGGATTTCATCCAATGTGTTTTGTTGGGGTTTTTTTACTTGTATAAGGCAAAAGATTTTATTCATCAATAGAAGGGTAATATTTGGCTGATTAAAAAACAGCCTCTCATTAAAGATATGGCTTTTAATTTAATGTGTGTAGGAAGTGATAAGCAATAGCTCTGTGTCTGCAGTAATAATGACAGTTGTGATGTAGTGTGTGTAACACAGAGGGTTCTTCTTTTTAATCAATTCCAGGAATATATCAAGTCTTTGCTAATTTTCCATTGCTAACTCTACATCAGCTGAGCTGAAACATGGTATATACAAAACTTGAAGTGCTACTCTAATTTTACTGCTTTGCCTGACAAAAACTCCTTTTGTGCTATTAATTCTAATACAGAACAGGGGGAAAAATACATTTGCCACATGATGGTGGTACCAAAAAGTTCCTCCATAGAAGAGAATCATTGTCAGAGTTATGTTATTACTGTTCCAAATTATTCAACCGCTTCACAATAGTCATAAATCAAATTTAATTCACCAAAGGCCAAATCCTCTGGAAAGGGCAGTAAATAGTTAATTACTTACAGAGTTGAACATTTCAGGAAATCTAGCTCTCTCATACTGCCAGAGACCTGAAAAGAAGGAAAAAAATGGAAGAACTATAATTCCTTGATTAATCTGAGTTACATTTGGCTCATGTACACTGTATTTTCAAGCAAAATTCTTCAAGATTTTTAAATTCCCATGAAGTTTCTGGAATGAAGAGTGATTCACAAAGGAAAAAGGAGTTAGCATAAGTTCCATTAGTGTGTGATGCAAGTGGAAATGCTTGTTTCCAACACAATATGGAAAGCCTTAGATTCTGCTTGGTCTGCTGAAATTCTAGGTTCATCCAATACTCACATCTTTAAAATGCTGTGACATTTTTTTATCATTTGAGTCTTTTCTGAATTCTCTCTCTTCCCTTCCTTAGTCCATAAAGTGTATGCTAAAATTAGCCCAGGTTTTGGTCTCTATGTAAAAATCTCCACAAGAACACCTGTGAATAGTTCTATTAGGAAAATAAAGACTTAAGAAACAGCTTTTAACCATCTTAGTCTAATTTTGGCACCTTCAAAAGTATTCATAGATGGGTCATACAACTCCTTTTAAATGGTTTTATAAATGTATTTCTACCTTTGACTCCTTCAACCTCTATGTTTAATCTAGGGGCTTATTTTAGCACCAAAATGATGTTATTTAAACCTACTTTTAAGATTTGTTGTTTCATTTTCAGCTCTGTGCCTGCTTTCTACATTATATGTTCTTTTAACTAGTGTTGGCTCTTCTGATGCCTCCACTTCTTTGTACAAACTGATTTCTGTTCAATGAAATCTTTCTGTGAAGTTCAGTTCTTCAGTCTCATCTGGTTTAACTTGTTTCCATTAACTTGCAGTTGAATTTGGTAATGCAACATGGTGGAGTATATTTTAATACCAGTATATCTTGTACTTACAGTGAAGCCTCTCAGTTTGCTTCAGTATTTTTTTGCAATTCTTTAAAAATTATAGGTCTGTGTGTTGTATTCTACCTGCAATTCTGTGTGTTGTATTCTACCTGAAATTTAGGACATTTTTTGTTGGTGAAAATTACAACATCTTAGATCAAAGGCTCTTAGATGGCCTTCACAGCCTGATTTTTTAATTTTATGTTTTTCCCCTTTCCTCTAATCCTTAGGGTTTGTCTGCAGAGGTGCAGCCAGTTGTCTTTGCTGCCAGCCAGCTGGAAGGAAGCCAGTTCTTGTTCAAAAGCCATGTGGCAGAATTACTGTGACTATAAGCTGAAGCCACTGTATCCTGCCTCTTGGTCCAGGTAATGTAGATGTGTCCGTGTTAATTTATCTGTTGGTCTGTTCTGGGACACAAAGTGTTTGAATTGCCTTTGAACGGAACTCCTTCAAGAGTAATAACATGCAAGGTATAATAACATACAAGGTATTATGTATTGCTGGAATTTTATATGTTTATTTCTTAAAAAAAATAAATTGTTAAATGTTTTATAATAGTGCTTTTAAAATGTTGCATAAATGTTGTGAAAAGTACTGGGTTTAGTGCTTGGTACTGTCAGAGGAATGTGTTTGCCAGCAAGTTCAGTCCAAGACAATGGAGAGTTTAGGTTTTGCTCTCAGTGCAAGAAGGACATGGAACTGTTGGAGCAAATCCAGAGGAGGCCATGAAGTTGCTCAAAGGATTAGAACATCTCCCCAATGAGGACAGGCTGAGGGAGTTGGGGCTGTTCAGCCTGGAGTAGAGAAGGTTGTGTGGAGACCTCAGAGCACCTTCCAGGAGCTGAAGGGGCTCCAGGGAAGCTGCAGAGGACTCTGTGTTAGGAGCTGCAGGGACAGGACAAGGGGCAATGGGCACAAATTGAAGGAGGGAAATTGAGGTTAGATGTGAGGCAGAAGTTTTCCCTGTGAGGGTGGTGAGACACTGTCCCAGGTTGCCCAGGGAGGCTGTGGCTGCCCCAACCCTGGCAGTGTTCACAGCCAGGTTGGCTGAGCCTTGAGCAACCTGCTCTGGTGGGAGGTGTCCCTGCCCAGGGCAGGGGGCTGGGGCTGGACAGATCCCTAAGGTCCATCCTTTAAGAAGAACAAAAAGACACAAAGGAAAAATTAACTAGAGTAAAAAAATTTCCCACATAAAAGACAATATCCTGTACTTTTGTTGTACCAAAATCAAATGCTTACAAGAAATGAATACAAAATGAAATATTCTAGAAGTCAGATGTTGATCTTTGCCAATAATTAGTTTTTAATTTGAAATGATATCTAAAATTTTCATCATCATGATTTACGTAGTGGAAGTTTGTGAAGATGGTGGAAAGTATTGGTGTGATACATCTAAAATTATTACTTCTTTTATTGAAATCAGGTGTTGAAATGTCTTTCTAAGTTACTTGCAGGTCTTTAATTTCAGAGAGAATGGTGAATGATGATTTTCTTTGAAAAACAGACCACTTTTAAGTCCTTAAAATTTTCTTCAGAAATCAGATCTGTGTAAGGAGAGTCATATCAACACAAAATTTCATTATGCAACTAGGGCAGAAAATCACATTAAAGGATCATTATCATTAGGAGTAAGAATGGCTTGGCAAAATATTTTACTCTGATAATCACAGAATTGGGTCAATTGGGTCTTGCAGATTTGTTGATTTCCTCCTCTGCTTCTGCTCCTGAAAAGAAACAAGGAAAAAATATTCTTTGCTGGTTAATTCCATCCACACTGAATGTCACTGGAGAAAGCAAAGTCCATGTTATCAGTGTTTAAGGTGGACAGCCTTAAACTGGTAGATAACTGACAGCTGCTTTTAGGAAAAGAAACCCCTCACTACACCCAGTAGTGGCCTCAATGTTCTCTGTTGAACAGAATTGTATAACATGTAGAAACTACTAGGTCTTCATCAGAAAGCAAAACATATACTATATTCTCTTTTGAGAGATGTCTGAGTAATTATTCTCTGCTTCAGTGAAATGATGAGTTTTGACTTCTGTGTTGGAAAGTAGTTACGGTATTTGCTTCTGTCTTGAAATGTGGAGGATAGTTAAAGGCAGATACTGTTATAGGAATATTTCCTATTGATTAAAACAAACCAGTGTTACATCTTAGGGTTCATAGCAAACTGTGTCACTTCAGATAAAAGCAAGTCATCTATTCTTATAAGTCTCTTCATGATTAAATATTTGTATATATAGCATATGCAGGTTTATGTGTCTATAAATATAATTTATATATAAATAGTACCTCTTTCTAATTGCTTTCTTCTGCCAGAAATATTCATCACTTTTCATCTTTCCTGTGATGCTGCAGGAATTTGCATGTGCTTCCTAATAATGGAACTTAGAACAATCAGTTCTTTCCTATGTTGTAGAATGACTCTAATTCCTTCTGCAAGCACTGTATCCTGGTTCCCTGCAGCAGTCTGGGGCTTCTCAGGTGTAGCATGAAACAAGTCCATCTTTTGTTTTCAATGTGCAGCATGCTAATTTCCCCACTTGCTCTGGCTTCAGCTGTAAGACAGAATGACTAATAGCTCTCTGTTTACCTTCCTGCACATAACTTGAGCACTTTATCATCAGAATTTTTGCACTTGAAAATATGTGTGTGTGCTACTGAATGGAAGTTGTTTCCTTAATAAGAACAAAAGAGAATTAAATTATTGGTGCTATTTAGAAGAAAATATTTTTGTTGTCATAGAATCATAGAATTTAAGGGTTGGAATGGACCTTGCAGATCATCTAGTCCCAACCCCCTGCCCCGGGCAGGGACATCTCCTCACTAGATCAGGTAGCTCAAGGCTCATCCAGCCTGGCCTTGAACACTACCAGGGCTGGGGCACCCACCACGTCCGTGAACAACCACCTTTATAGTAAAAAACTTTTTTTCTAATATGCAGCCAGTTCTTTATCCACCAGGTGCTCCACCCATCAAATCCATGTCTCTCCAGTTTAGAGACAAGGATGTCATGCAGGACAGTGCCAAATGCTTTGCATAATTCCGGGTAGATGATATCAGTTGCTCTACCCCGGGCTGGGGCACCCACCACGTCCGTGAACAACCACCTTTATAGTAAAAAACTTTTTTTCTAATATGCAGCCAGTTCTTTATCCACCAGGTGCTCCACCCATCAAATCCATGTCTCTCCAGTTTAGAGACAAGGATGTCATGCAGGACAGTGCCAAATGCTTTGCATAATTCCGGGTAGATGATATCAGTTGCTCTACCCCACCCCAGTCACTTAGGCCTGGATCAGAATTCATGTGATGATTTAAGCTCTAGCTCTGGGGATGCCTTCAGCTGCAGACAGACAGAATCACCAGAACTGGCTTTGTGGTTCTATTTCATTTTTCTTTATGGTTGTTCTCTGCTCATGTGTATCCCCTGAGCTCCTCGTCTTGCTGACTGCTTCTCTGATGATGTATAGTTGCAACATGTCATCAGTGTGCTGTGAGAAGCTATTGGAGTGTTATATATCATTAGAGACCCTTCTCTCAAGACAGGTTACTATTATATATCATTAAAATGATAGCCAGTAGGAACAGACATCCCAGAGAGGGAAAACTTAGAATTTTATGTTGGGGAAAAAATCCTATTTTATAGATGAGTTGGAGGGGAAAAAAATAGGTGGGAGTTACAAGATAAATGATATTAAAAATAAGTATTATTTTTAATACAGATTTTGTATCTAAAAGAGTTTCTAGATCATAAAAACAAACTCATGCACAGCAGAAAATGTTTATAAAGGAGATTTTTATATGTAAGACCTGCTGTGCTGTAACTCACTGAATTATGACAGGTATGGCCAGTCAGTGCAGAAACAAGTCTAAGAACCTTTTTGAAATTAAAGGGCACTGAAGAATTTTTCAGAATCTAAATAAGCACAAAATTCTCAGTATGGATTTCCCTATGATGCTATATCATAGCTGGAGAACTTCCCCAGTGTCCCAGAAATAAACATTTTAAACTGAGAAGCTGAGTGCTGAGAGGAAGCTCTGGCTCCTGTTCATCAAAATTCCCAGACATATGGAAACTGTAAGCAACTGTGCATGCACATACAATTCCCATGGAAGTTGCCAGAAATTAGCTGAAGTTATCCAGGAGTAGAGTTCAACATGGTATGTTTGCTATAACCTTGTTACTACAACAGTCTCTGTCAGCTTTTCTTGTTAGTGTGGATTTTGCAATTCCATGCCTGTTTTCACCTTTCCAGTGCAAACAAATTTCCTCCTTTGTAACATAAAATTTGGTTGATCCTCAAAATTAATAAGAACAAGGTCTATATATATATGTGTTTGAAGGTTTGGAATGGGATGTTGTCTCTCTTTCCACACCATCCATGGCATGCTGCAGGGAATGAGGCTGCTGAAAGCTGCCTGTCCTCTCCTGCTCCTCAGCACAGCACACAAGAAGCCTTTTCCTCTCTAATTCCAAGAGCTCTGAATACCTACAAACCAAATGGTTGAAAAACAAGGCTGCAACTGCATAACACAACATCTATCCTTGGAGATTTTCATTGTTATATATCTACCAAAACATTAAGCCTCATTGCTTTCCTATTATCTCTAGTAGAATTAGCTATTGGTAGATCTCCTGCATACTTAGTATTCTGTGATTCTAAAGTGCATAATACAGACATTAGAGAACAGTGATTTCTTTTTGTTTGCTTCTGTACATGGTCTTGTGATGATGATCATGATAGCATTTGAAATCTAAAACCAAATAAACATTTGTGGCCTTACATAACTGTTACAAGTAGAACAGCTTTGATTCTTTTCACATTCTTTTCACATTCAATTAAAGCTTTTTGAGTTGTTTTGTGTTCTAGCTTCTCCTTAATTCAGATTTCCTTTGCTCAAATATTCACAGACTTGCTTTAAAAAACCCATAAAACACAACTAATTCTTGGTTCTCATTTTAATACTACTTATACTTGTGTGATTCACTTGTTGTAGAGGAGTTGCTCCTGATTTATAGAACTCATGCTATGATTAGGAAGGGAAAAACTTATACAGGTAAAGGAACAAGAAGAAATGTTGTGATATTTTGAATTTGATGTATCAAAATACTCAAAACATCTTTAAAAGAAAAATCTCTGCATACCCCATCTCTGAAGAGTGTTAGATGCAGGTATAAATACACTGCTTTCTCTAGATTTGAATGGTGGGTCTTAAACACTTCTCACAATAATAGAATCATAGAATTTGGGGATTGGAATGGACCTTACAGATCACCCAGCCCCAGCCCCTGCCCTGGGCAGGGACACCTCCTCACTAGATCAGGTTGCTCAAGGCTCATCCAGCCTGGCCTTGAACACTGCCAGGGCTGGGGCAGCCACCACGTCCCTGGGCAACCTGTGCCAGTGTCTCAATACCCTTAGAGTGAAAAACCTTTTTCTCACATCCAACCTAGACTTTCTGTATTTCTGTTTGAACCCATTACCCCTTGTCCTGTCACTGCAGTTCCTAACACAGAGTCCCTCTCCAGCTCCTTGTAGGCCCTTCAGATATTGAAAAGAGGGAAGAATCACCTCTTTTGACCTGCTGCCACACTCCTTTTCATGCAGCCCAGGATTCCATCGGCCTTCTGGGCTGCTAGTACACTCTGCAGTTAATACACTTTGGAGAATGTGTACAAGAAAAGGGGCTCTAAATGGCTGAAAAAGTATTGCTCAGTGGTGGCATTTGGTCTGGATTTGTGAGCATGTTCTCATAATATGGTATGTCAACACCATCTGTTGAGCAGGGAGAGAGTGAACCTGGGCTGGGTTGTATCCTTTTTCAATTACTGCCAACAGCATTAGAAGGATGAGAGCTGTGCCCTGGGGTTCCAGGTAGCTCAGCTCAGGTGTACTGCACAGTGTGCACGAGGGGTACCTGGGTCTTCATATTTCCCTGGCAAGAGGTCTCGAGTGAATGTATTGACTGCTATTATTTTTGTTGATGGTCTTATTAGAAGTTAAAGCTTAATACATCCCACTTCCATACATAATTGTCTGGCTGGGCCAATCCCAGATTTTTTTTAATGGTTACAGCCTTTAGGAAGATTGTATTTATTGTATACACATGTTTTGTGTCTACAATGCACAATATAATATACATTTTACTTGCTAGTTTTTGGACCATTTACAAATTTATCATTTCTAGTTTAATGACACATTTTGTCTTTCTGTGTCCCAGGCTACCTGAGCTTGTGCACTAATACTCATATCAACATTGATTTGACTTCTTCTTGAAAGAATTATTTCATTGTGAATAAGATTATAGTATTTACTAAGATGTAATATTGCCTGTGCCGTTTTCACTTTATCCAAGTGATTGCTTTGCGTGATGAAATTAAAAAAATTATTTTTGTCTAGCAAATTCTCTTCTTTGGAGACTTATATGTTCTGACTTGGATAAAAGGGAAGGTGAAGTTAGACAATAAAATAATACTGATTGCAGACAGGATGTTACTTACCTATGCTTTGGACCAGGATCACATGGTGACAGCTCATGAGAGTCAATAAACTAATGAATGGTCCTCAGAAAGCACAGTTCCTTCCAAGTGCATTTCTTACATATATAAAATATCATTTCACAACTGCTGAAGATATAAGGGAGCATTTCAAAATGAGGAAAGATAACCTTCCCTTCCTACAGTGAATGAGTATTGTTACAAGTTTCTGTCAAGTCATAATGTTAAGAATACTTAAAATATCGTGGAGGGTTGGATGCTGTGGAAGTAAAGGGAGATTTTCTAGTGGTTTGTGCAAGTCTTGACAATGATATAGTATAAATAATTATGGGATGAGAGAGAATCCTTTTGTTACTGCCGCCTAATTTATAGTGCATAGACTGACTTGCATCTTTATTTGCTAGCTCTAATGACAGAATGTGTGGCTTTTGAAAGTCACTGATAGTGGCAAAGATAAACCCTTTTAGAACAGGAGTTGACAGCTTGAAGTTAGGCATCTAAATTACTGCTCTTTATGGTGAATGTTCTTGCATTGCACTTGAGTATCTCATGTGTAAGTCTGTCTTGCCAACTTCTCTGGGTATTTCCCAGGTGGGTTTCACAAACACTTGATTGTTACTTATTTCAGGATGAACAGGGATTCATCCTAATAGCTTCCCCTGTTAGAGCTGCTCTGTTTCTCATAAATGATTAAACACTTTTCCAGCCCTGACAAAGGAACAGGAGACTGCTTAGCCTATTTAGAAACTTCAACCTTGTGCACTGCTGTTGCACACAGGTCTGATTCACAGCAGAGCTCAGTACACTTGGAACTAGCAACAGGAAAACATAATGGATGAAATCAGTAATGATATTTGTCACTTCACTGCTGTTGGACTGGAAATGCATGTGTTCTATGTATTTGTGGCTGTATTTTGTAAAAAATTATGACACATTAAACATCTTCATAGAGTTTTGCAGCACCTATTCAACAATAAAAAGCCACGTGGTCCATGTGCTTCAGAGGCACAATTGTATCAAAGAAGCATAAAACTGCAATAGCTGAACAGCTGGCACTCCTCTAAGGGTGCCTGTACCCTGAGCATCAGTTTAGGTTTATTTTTATCATTTTCTGTGTTGCTTGCCGTCTGGATTAAAATTGATATTAAATATTTGGATGTAGTCTCCAATCCTCTTATGTTTTCTAAGCATCATATTACATGACCTATTAATGCCACCATTTCTAGTAATGTTACACTTGCAACAGGCAAATAAAATCAAAGAGATCATCTGAATAAAAGTGGAGTAAATGTCTGACCTTTTGTCTGCTGACTTTATACATGTCTCTCACTTTAGAACTTGGACTCCAGTCAATATTGAGGGAAAGGGGACACTTTTCATCTGAAGATAATAATTTCCATTGGTCTCTTCTCTGAGCTGGGCTTTTGTTTAATCTGTGATGCAAAAACTTAGGATTTCCTTCAATTTAGTATTTCTGTGAAGTGTCATGAAATCTATTTGTAGAAAAGGTCTCATGAATTCTCTATCTTTGGAAAAAAAAGGATTGTCATATTCCTCTGACCAGCAAGTCAGCAGGAGATACTTTATTAACCCATAGAGAATTAGGGCAATAGAAGCAATGCTTATAAAATTAAGAATTTTCTCATCTCTTGAATAAAATGTATCTTCTTGAACTGAGAAGAGAAATACCATTGCAAAAGCAAATCTTGGAAACAAAGGCTTCTTCATTCCTTCTTGGAAGTCCTGAAGAGCTTAGTGTGAATTACCCCATGTTCATTCTGGGGATGCCCTGGAAAGGATTTTCCACCTACTTTGTAAGAATTTCTCAAGAGATTTCTACAAACAATTTTTCATTTATCGATGTTTTCTAGCAATTTCCCAAGCACTTGCTATGATTTTGCTGTCTGCATTCTTAGGAATGCATTAAGGGATTTTTGGAAATCCCATGACTGATTTTTAGGTCTCTTCCTATAATGCTTTCCATCAATTCCCCTTTTCCAGTCTAGAAACTCCCACCTGCTTTCCATAAACTTTCTGTGGTGATTTTAGGAATTCTAGAAACATATCCTTAGAAAGCTGATCTTGATAAAGCTCCTGAATTGTTATTTTTCTTGTCCTTCAAGCAGACAGTGTCCTAGAAAAGTAAAATATACTGTAAATGATAACGTACTGACTGAAGTGTCTTGTCACCCTCTGCCTGACTTACTGTTTATATCTAGTTTGCTCCTTTTATGCTGCAAGTTTATCAGGAAAACAATTATTTCTGTAGAGTTTGTGTATTCCAATGGCTTGAAATTTCTAGAAGAATGTGTAACCCATTTTTAGGTATTAGCTGTTTTGAGCAGTGGAAAACGCTCCTCACAATATATTCTGCTAAAATTCTAATCTTTCACAGTGGGAGGGGAGATGAACATTAACTCTTGAATAGGCAGAGATTTACTAAGTATGTTGAGGAATTGTCATCTTGTGATACTGTGTTGTAGTTCTACAGACACCAGATTTACCACCTTTGCAAATTTAGATTACAGCCACAAAACTATTTTCATAGTCAGTGAGTCCATGATAATGTCCAGAGAAAATCCAATCAAGGTGCAGATAAGGATTCAACACAGCTTAAGGGAGTTGGCAAAGCATTCATCTAGAGATTTTTGGATCCAATAAGTGCACTGAGACATAATAAAGAAATTGATTTCTTTTTTTTAAAATGTAGCCTGGGATCAAAGAATCTTTGTGATAGAACAGATCCAGCAATTTTTCATCCCCTGTGTCAATGCTTTGATCTACAATAAGTAAATGCAAAAGAGAATCTGATGACACATCAAAAGTGCATCTGCTTGGTATCTTGAACTACAGGCCTGTGCTGCAGAGATCTGTCAGTTCCTGCTCTGACACTCTGTCTGGCACTTCTCTGATGCTGCTTTGAAATAACATTCTGTTGGACATCATAACTGCCTCCAAGATGGATAGCACAGCCCTATGCCAGCTGCATAGCAAGCAGCCCAATGACATTGCTTTGCTTCCTCTCACCTTAGTACTGAAGATTCCAGGTAGTTCTGGATTGCTCTTTGTACTTCCTTTCCCAAGGACAATGTGTATGTTGACTTGTATGGTGAATTTATACCTGATTATTTCCTTTGTGTGCCCTCCCAGCCTGAGGATATGTGGATATTGTGTTCTGTAAGTAAATATTTGAGAGCTGGAGCAGTCAAATAAGGTCAGTATTAAACATACATACACTCACTGAGTTTTCAATCGGTTTCTGTTGTGAAAATAAAGGCAGAATTTTCTTAGGATGTGGTTCTACATGGCCTAACAAACTAAGACAGACATTCTCATATCTTTATGAACCAAAGTAGAACTTAAACAGCTAAATAGCTGGATATTCAGACTACGGTCTCTAGATAAATCACTGATGTGTAATTCATTTAAATTTCCTTTCCAGCCAGTATAGAGAGAAGGACAATTTAGCAATCCTACATTATTCATATAATCTAACTTAGACATTTAAACTCCCTGAAAAGTTAAAAAGTGCAATAGAATTTCTAAGAAATGTTAATATGCTGGAGCCAAGAGTACTACAGTGCTGTGATGTGAAGGTAACTCTAGAGTCTCTGTTGTAATTGGCACTTTCTAGGGAAGAAACTTTCATTGAGACTGACTTTTAGTTAGCTAAAGAATAAAAATAACCTATAAGGCCTTGTGTCTTTTATTCTCTCTTTTTTTTTTCCCCAAGGAAATTTTGCCTGAGTGCTCTTTCTTTAGTATTTACATTTTAGACAGTGCAAACTAACTACAGATGAAGTCTCTGAATGCATCTCCCTTCATTGTACGTGTCTTACAGTGTATTTCTAGGTGTGAAAATATTTCAGTTCGCAAAACTACAGCTGTGGTTAAGGGTTGTGACTTTATTGTCACTGGAGGTTTGGCTTCCACTGCCTGTCACCACCTCATGCTTGAAGAGGTCACAAGTTTTACTTTGTTTTGGACTTTTTGGGCCAGAGAAATCAGATATTTACTTTCCTCATGGACCTGTTTACAGGGAAATGTAAACATGTTTTTGAGTCTGCTTTCTCAGGACTTCTGAAGGCAGCAAAGCTGCTGCAGAAGTGGATGGAGGATGGCAAAGTTCTCTTAAAGAAGAAGAAAATGCAGGTTTTATTTTATTTACCTTAATAGTATGTCTCTGATTCACCTTGCACTTTGGGAAATACTTAATGCACAGATGTGACAGGCTGCAAATTCCCACAAAGTACAGGAAAATAACAATGTTCAAGAAAACCCTCTTTGATAACTGTATTTTAAGATTCAAGCCACAGATTGTGATGCTGATATTTTTGGTCATTAGTGGAGCAGATTAAAAACAAAACAAAAACATGCATCTGGGAAAGGTAATGAAATATTCTGTTTGATCTAGCAATTTCCTGTTTAGCACCTCCACTTTGTGGTATTGATTTCTGTACATCACTGCCTGGATAATAATGCTATTGAATAAAACAATCCTGACTAAAGTATCAAACCAGTATTTGATGTCTCCATGACTGTTAAAATGACACTACCTTCACAAAAGAAAAAAATATCATGTCATTGAAAAGAAAGGTTAAAATTTGGTTTGATGTGTGCTCTGGGTTTTCTAGTATATTCCGTATATAAACTCAGGAAAAAGATATTTACTATAGAGTTTTGTATTTCACTTTGTCACTGGTTAGCCAAAAAAAGATCACCCCAACCTAACAACCCAAAATCTTATTTTTACAGCAGGCAATCCTGCTTACTTAAGAAAAAACACAAAATTAAAACAAACCACAAAAAGTCAATTTTATTCCTATCTCTTGGACTTGTCAGTGTTTCCCTGAGGTTTTTTTGATAGCTGAAAATGAAATTCCTGAAATGAATGTCTTTCTGATTTTATCTTTCTGCTAATCATAACCTAACAACCCAAAATCTTATTTTTACAGCAGGCAATCCTGCTTACTTAAGAAAAAACACAAAATTAAAACAAACCACAAAAAGTCAATTTTATTCCTATCTCTTGGACTTGTCAGTGTTTCCCTGAGGTTTTTTTGATAGCTGAAAATGAAATTCCTGAAATGAATGTCTTTCTGATTTTATCTTTCTGCTAATCATATTTTATATTTTCAGAGATTAACAATAGACACCGTGTGTACCAGGTGCTCACTCCTCATTCTTTCTCATCCAGTCTTTATTCCAGCAGTGAATTCTCTGTTTAGTATAGCTATGTCCTATCAGCCACATACTGTTTTCCTGTCTTAAGATTTTACCCTTTAAAAAAGAAGTACCACTTTCTCTTCTGTGTCCTGATGCTTCTCTAGATTTTTTCCCCAAGAATTTCTTGCCATTCTGACGTTACAACTGTTGAAGCTTTCATAGCAATGTGTTCCTTCAGACATCCCTGTGCTGTGCATTTTTGTCACAGCACGTGTTGACACACCATTGCCTTCAGAGCTGCAAATTTGGTGACAGACCTGCAGTTGTAAGAGATCAAAGCTGATTTCATCAGTGTCCGTTTGGTGCTGCAGAATAATTTCTTCCATTTTCTTTTTCCTTTCTTGCTTAAGGTCACTCAGAGATCACAGGATTTACTGGAAGCTCAGCTCTGATAGCTGTGAATGTTTTCTATACTGACCAGTAGTATAAAGTGAATAATTCAGCTTTGATGCCTCACTGTATCATGTGTAACTACTATGAACTGTTTTTAACCAAATAGCAATAAGGGTCATTATTTCTCTATACATGAGTAACAATTCTTTACCAAATCCTTAGGTGCTGACTCTGTTAAATATTCATACACCTGATGCATTGTGAAGCTGCAAGTGACACCCTTGTACTTTGTTACAGATTCCTTCCTTGACTTGATACCAAATCAACTTTTCCCAGTAACTGAGGCCCTCAGGTCTGATAAGTTACCAGTGATAGGTGCTGGACCACAGGCTGTGTGTGCAGATGGAGAACTTCCCTGCTACAAGGCCAAGGCTCCAAAATGCAACTGCAAAATTATATATGATACATTTAGTGAAAATTAATGTTATTGAAGCTAATCCTTATTAAATTTTCTAGTTTCAGTGGTGGAGATGAAAACAAAAAGCACATTTTAACGACATCATATAACCTGCTATTGTGGCCTTTCAAATATTTTATGAGAGGTGACACAAGGACACAAGGATTTTACTCTCTATGCATCTTTCTTCAACCAGAATTCCCTTGTTCTCTTGCCAGGACACCTACTGTGGCTCTGATGTGTGATTTGCTCAGAAGAGCAATCACCTTTTGGGAAGACTCACTCTTTGTTTAATATTACTCTGGTATAAATTCAACTGTAGCCAAATTTACTGCTGATCCAAGAACTGGGAGATGCTAAAATATTTTGTTGACTGTCAGAACTATTTTTCAGTATTTTAAAATTCAGCAGAAAAGAAACAAAGTGACAGAATGCAAACAAAGAAATTCAGCCACTGTCTTTTATGTGTTTGCACTACGCATGGTGGGTCACAGGTTCTGGTCAGACTGGGTTTTTTCCATTGTGGCAGTGACTGAACCCATGAAGAGTATTTCATTGCTGTCCTGATAGAAATTAACTTAACTCTTCTGCCCAAATCCCCTCTAGTTGTAGTTGTGGGTTTGTGGAAAATAATTAAGCATGTATCACCTGTCCTTTAATGCAAAGTTGCTCTCAAAACATTACAGTTCAGCATAGCTGAAACCAAAACTAGAAATCAATTTAGAGGTCACCTAGGATCCAACTACTTCTTAAAGAAAGGCGTGGTCTCAAAATCCACCTGAGGGTTTTCTTGTGGGAAGCTCTGAAGTGAGTCCAGATGACACTGAACAGGATTTCTTACCTATCTCATGCCATGTTTTTTTCATGAAACTCACTCTATTTAGAGTTGCAATCCTTAAGTGTATAACAAAGCATTTTCTTTCAAATAGAGCTCAACCATTTATTAACTTCTCAATTCTCCTTATACATAGAAGACACTTCAAATCTTTGTTTTGTAGAAACATTACCTGTACTAGGGGGTAGGATTTGCATACCATAGGACTACTCTAACCTGTCAAAGAGCAATTAAAAAATGCACTTTTTTCAAAAGTCTGTGCCTCCACCACAGACTTTCATTGAAATTAACTTACTTAGTTAATGGATTTCTATATTTGAAATTAGTCCTCTGTAACCTGATGATGAGCAAATAAGGGTGTCTGGAGAGCATGTTCCTGAGAAGCAGACCTCCACCTGAAATGGGGTAAATGGAAGGAGGAGATTGACCTGAAAAAGCATTTGGTTTTTTCTCTCAGATGCACATATTCTTTCTGCTTGAAACGGGGTTATGAGCTCCAGATAATAGCTTTTATTACTAAAATTAAACTTAGGACAGTCAAAGAAATGGTCAATCTTATCTTACTAACAGATGCACCTAGAGTACTGTGTCTAGCTCTGGTGTCCCCAGCAAAGGAAGGACATAAATCTGTTTGTGTGTGTCCAGAGGAGGCCACAAAACTGATCAGAGGGATGGAGCACCTCTGCTGTGAGGAAAGGCTGAGGGAACTGGGATTGGTCAACCTGGAGAAGAGAAGACTTCAGGGTGACATAATTGTGGCCTTACACTACCTGAAGGGAAGCTAAAAGAAAGATGAAGAGAGACTATTTACAAGGGTTTGTACTGAGAGGACAAGAGGGGATGGATTCAAACTGACAGAGAGCAGGTTTAGATTAGATACTGGGAATTCTTCACTCAGAGGGTGGTGAGGCAAAGGCACAGGTTGCCTAGAGAAGCTGTGGCTGCCCCATACATGGAAACATTTAAGGCCAGGTTGGACAGGGCTTGGAGCCACCTGGTCTAGTGGAAGGTGTCCCTGCCCATGGCAGGGGGTGGAACTAGATGTTCTGTAAGGTCCCTTCCAACCCAGGCTATTCTATGACTGTATGCTTTGCAAATTAAGTAGAAAAGAGACAGATAAGAGGATTGTGGTCATGTTTAATGCATCAGTATTTTTATTTCAAAGAATAAATAGTAAGGTGTAAGATATACCATTTATTTCTTAAGTTAGAGGCAGAGTTCTGGTTGAGGGAAAGGGGTTAGCAGTGACATCCATAAACCTGAGAGGTCTGGGTGCTCTGCTGGAGCTGAGTGGTTTGTGTTCAGCCCACACACATGGAAATGACTGCCAGGTGAAAGGCTGTGGGAAGTCAGACCCATAAATCTTCCTTAGGTCTTGAAACACTCTGAAGAACTTCTGTGTGCAAATAAGTGTTGTTTTACTTTAACTACATTCTGACAGGGCATTCATTTCTGAGATCAAAAATTAATATTTCTAAGGAATCAATGAAACCTTTGAGGGGCAAATGTACACACCGAAAAGTAAAATCAAATTTGTCTTAGACTTAGCCACAGCCTCTGGTTCCCTTAGGGTTCACAGATGGCAACACTGGATCCAAGACAGAGGTCTTTTTTTCTACCTTAGCATTAATTAAAAAATAATCAGTGGATTTATTCAGATTCCCTGATATCTGCAAGTATATTAATTGAAATATCATGTGGATTAGCAGAGTTTAGGGTGAGAGAAAGGAGAAGACAGAACCAGTGATAGTTTTACTGCTCAGTCTTTTCCTTAGTAGATCAGTCAGCTTACATTAAGTACTTATCAACAAACTCTTGAACTGGCTTAGCTGTAAAATATAACCTTATGGAGATTATTCTTTCTGTTGCCTGTACGATATCAGAAGTGGGGTAAAAATTAAAGGCAAATGTGTTGTTTCTGCCAGCTGATTTGTTTCAGGAATTTTAGGTGATGGAAAAGGTTTGGTACAGCAATAATATAACGACATAGCCAGAAGTATAAAATAAGGCTTGAAAGAATTCAACTAAGGTACAAGTGCGCAGGTGATAGAAGGATAAAGGTAAAAAGAACTATTTAATGTAGTTTTGAAGGTGCAAAGGGACAGTGTAATGATTGGTGACCATTCAGGATTTGGTACCTCTAGCAGAGTTGGTAAGAACATGAGGAAAGGAATCCAGATTTAATCATAACCAATGTGGTGTATGTAAACAGACCTTGTGTGTTGGAGAGTCCTTAAAGATGAGGAAAACATAGTTCACATTTAGCAGAGTATATAGGTAGGTTGTTATGCTTTGGAAGGCACTACATATTGAAGCTTTAAATAAAAAGCAAAAGAGCCAAACCCAACAAAACCACCACCAAATCCCCTCAGCTTGTCAGTCACTCAGTGAAGAACATGTCATTTTTCTGAAGTGTTTTTGATTATGAATGTGATACATAGGCATTGAGTATATGGACTGAATGGCAGGGAATGAGAAATTCCTATCTAGATGGATCACAGTGGGGTTTATTTCTGAATCTGTGGAACTGGACAAAATGAAAAATTGTGATTACATCTAGAGTTGTTTAAAAATAAAAACTAAAACCAAATTCAAACTGCTTAGTTTTGTAAAACTGAACTGTTCCTGAGTCTGCTCTGCTGCAGAATTCTAGGCACCTCAGGATTTAGCACTCCAGACTGTTCAACAAATTCATCTGTTTGGAATTAAGGTTTTCAGAATTTTGAGGCACTTGTGAGCAGTTTGAATGTCACAACTGTTTATTTAAGGCCTTTAGAGCTCATTTATGTCCCTACATTCAGAAAGCAGCAAAAGCAAAAATTGAAGATCTCACTGTAAACTAATATAATATAATCCTAAAGCTCCTTCACCAAAAAAAAATTTTTTCACCATTTTTGTTCTAAACTGACTTGTTCACACATAATTGAAAAAGGTTTAGAAAATGGGTAAAGTGCAACACTCATTGTCCTTTTATGCTGAGGACAAAGAAACTTGTTCTTTCTGATCCTTTTGTATAACTATTTATTCCTCCTCGTCCAGCTGCTCAGTATGGTGGACATTGCTGTATGATGGACATTGCTGTATCCTGGAAATTTTAACAAAATTCAGGCATGAAAACAAGTCTATAAAAACACTGAGAGATGTGTGTCTCATAACATGTGTGAGGTACTGACTGCTCAAAGAGATCCTGCAAAAACAGGTCATAGAATCAGAGAATTTAAGGGTTGGAATGGACCTTAGGGATCATCTAGTCCCAACCCCCTGCCCTGGGCAGGGACATCTCCTCACTAGATCAGGTTGCTCAAGGCCCATCCGACCTGGCCTTGAACACTGCCAGGGTTGGGGCAGCCACAGCCTCCCTGGGCAACCTGTGCCAGTGTCTCACCACCCTTAGAGTAAAAAACTTTTTCTAATATCTAACCTAAACTTCCCTTTCTTCAAGTTGAGCCCATTACCCCTTGTCCTGTCACTGCAGTTCCTAACACAGAGTCCCTCTCTGGCTCCTTGTAGGCCCTTCAGATATTGAAAAGTTGCTCTGAGGTCTCCACATAGTCTTCTCCAGGCTGATCAGCCCCAACTCCCTTAGCCTGTCTTCATTGGGGAAGGTCCAGAAGACCTGAAACATTTAGTGCTTAAAACATCCCCATCTTCCACAGGTTTTTCCTGATGATTGTTAAGGAAGGATGGGGCAAAATG
>NW_008683010.1:36521-40959 GCF_000695815.1 Acanthisitta chloris
GTTATATATGACAGATTCCCAGATACTCATTGTCTCCCAAAAGATCATGTACAAAGAATTATCCTAGCTGACTTTTCAGACTGTGCTTCTTTCCATATTCAATGAGAATTTAATGGGAATGGGATTAGGGTTCTACATCTTGAAGCATTGTAGATGTTTACTGGGTGACTGTCTTTTGAACTCCTATGTTAAATGAAACACTTTGTAATAGTGCTACAAAATTTACAATAGAATTATAATGGAATCTAGCTAATTAAGATGTTTGTCTTCATATGATTTCTTATTCTTCACTGTGTCTTTTCTCCATTAGACTGCAATAGAACAGCTCTGCAGCATTTCATCAATGGGATGTAATTCTTTGTAATAGCTTAAGTGTTTCTAGATTTATCACTGAAATAAAAAAATTACCACACTTCCAAACTGAAGACATTAGAAAAGGAAATGAATGGAGATGTTTTCCATTGCATCTTTCCGTTTACAAATCCCCATTGTTATTAATGCCCTGCATTAATTCCATGTGACTGCAGCTTTTCTTCAATGGGGATGAGATGCTAAAATATTGTATAGAGGCTCTATAAACAGCTATTCTGATTTCCTCTGCTCACTGTCCTCTCAAAATAAATTTCATTCTAAATAAAGAACGCAGTAGTGCCTTAAAAATAGTCTCTGTCTGTACCATGGATGTAGTGGTGCTAGAGAGAGCAATCCTGAAATCCAAGTGTAATAACAGATATTGGATAGACCGCTAAACAACTAAGAAAAATCTTTGAACTTTTTGCATTGAACTGAGTCACATCTTTGGAGGATTTAGAAGTCCTCATGACCAGCATTACAAAGCAGAATAATGTGGAAGGAAAAGCCGCAATTTAGTCTTATCCTCTGACTGTTGGGACAATAATCCCATTGTGTGAATGTTTTAAAGTCAGAGATGGTGTGCAGTTCTTAAGCAGACTGACTTAGAAACCACTGTGATGTCTAGGCAACAGGAGGCATACAATTTGTGCTACTGATATTTCTCAAGGCAATTTATTTTGACCTTTTGTGTATTCGACACAGAATAAAAATAAGACCAAGCCTGCACAAAGTGTTGCTTACCATTAAACTTCACCAGTAGCAGCAACTCTTTTACCAGTTCTACTGACTTTGTATTTCTTTTCAATTCCCCTCAAAAGGTGCAGAAAATTTTAACCACTTTAATGAAATAGGTTAAAAAATATACAGGAATAGTGCAATCTGTGGATTCTGTGGTTACTTCTAAGACACAATCCTCAGCCCCTCCAAGCACTGTAGTGCACTGGTACATGCCCAGGAATGTTTTCTTGGCTCTTGAGCTGCCAAACCACTCAAAACATACATAATGAGGGAAATTATATATCATATTAGACAGTAAGAAAAAATGTAATTTAGTTTTGCTAGAGCATAGGGAAAAATAGAGGTTTTACAAATTCCTTCATGTGCATTGTGTTGGGCTTTGATTTTTCCTTAAATTTTAACTCCTTTATTTGTTGGATTTGTTTTAAGCTCTATTGAGAGTTCCAATCAGAGCCCAAAACACACTGATTCTACTTCAGAGGTTGCAATGGAGCAGCATAGTGCTAAGGAAAGCCAACTCTTATTACCAAACATATATAATTCCTCAGGTTTGCAATCCTTGTATCAGTATAAATGGAAACAAAAGGCTTGTAATATGATCAAATATCAGAGTTATTGTTAAAAAATAGCAGAATAACTCATGATTCTCAAAAGAAAAAAGGGTAATATATTAGCTTGACATTTGATAGGGAATGTGAAGGGGGAAAAAAGGTGGGTATGCCTCAAAATGACATTACAACCCTTTTTTTTTTTCTATTGGTACATTTGAACTAAAGAAGAATGAGTGATGCTTGGCCCATCATTTCACTGCACTTGACCCTCACTCTACATTTTCACTACAAGGTGGTTTCAACTTCCTTGAGTATTTTCAAACCACCTTTATCTTGTGATGTGTTTACACTAAACAATGTAATTTTCTAATTAATACTACACTGCAACCGGTGTACTGACCATGACCAACTTAATGCTTAAATTACAGAGAGGTTTATTGCTTCATTTATTTCACATGGATCTGAAGTTAAAGACCAGGAAAATGAAATAAGAAATTCAATATTTGTCAACTGAGATAACTATATAGACAAGATTTTCCAGCTCTAATTATTTCAGCTCCTGAGACAGAATTCCTAACTATATGTTGAGTGCATGAGCTGACTTGTTTGGTCTCTTAAGGTGTGGAGTACATGATAAAATGGTCTTTGAGAGGAATAACTACTGTAGTTTGCTGGGCGGGTGGCAGTTGGTCACTGGAACCAGCACAGGGATTGAGATGGTCGACAAGTACTTACCAAATTCCACATTTCTGTAATGTTTTTTAGTTCTAGATTGTAATGATACTATTTTAAAGAAAAAAAAACCCAACAAGTGAAAACCAAACCAAAGTATGTTTAATTATCTCACGCAGTTAGACCCCAGCACTTGTGTTCCAGCCCCTGCTGATCAGTATAGTGTCCCCCAGTCGCCTTGTTACCAGTGCTGGGGCATTGATTCAGTAGTGAGTCAGTGGAAAGAGAAGAGCTACTTAATCTCCATTACTACTGCCTATAAAAACTATGTTCCTTAGAGGACGACCATCCTGCTACTTGCCACACATAGCACTGCTTAATTTATGAGGCCTGACAGCAAGGCACTCTGACTGCCAGGGCTGTCTATGGCTCTTTGCAAATATTGGCAGTTTTGCCTCATCTTTTTTTTTTTCTCTCTGCAGTGGGTTGGGTTTATTCATAGCTTGTGGTACATTTTCTTCCAATGAGTTTAGACCGAAAACTTTCTGAAACAGACAATTCTTTACTTAAAGAATTAGTGCTGGGCTCCTGCTTAAAAGTGTTTCTGTGCTCACAAATCAAATTATTTAGGTGGTCCAGCTTACTCTTTAGTGGCACTAGTAAATATTCTAAAATAGCCACAAACAATTTTATGTGGCTTTAGCTAACTCTGTAGAAGCATCCCAAGAGTGTGCTGGAGCAAAGAGTGAACCACCTCTAATCCTTCAAACTGAAACAATTCCTAGGCTATTATATTGGATATTGCCCAAATTCTTCTTTGGCCTGGGGAAGAAAGGCTTTTCTTCTCTTGTGACAGCAATAACCTTCAAAAATCCACCCCCAATAAACCAAAGATGTGCTGTGCAGTGCCTTGAATTAGGGTAGTTATTTCAAGGTGTCAGGAACTATACAATAAGAAAGTTTACTCTGCAAGTCTTTTATTTAAAAAATAAAATCTTTTCAGTTAAAAAAAGTATGCCACCATTGCTTTTTTTCTGATCGAGGTGTTATGAAAGATGTGCAGTATAAAACATTGACATTTCAAATTAACATGTAGTTTTAATAAACTTACTAGTTCAAACAGAATTTTATTGAAACAACATCATCTTTATCTCTTCATATTCTAAAAAGTAGTTTGGGAAAAAATATGCAAAATATGAAGTATAAATATTCTGTGTGCATTCACCTTTCCTTGGAGATCACTTAGTTGAAAACAAAGCATGTGAATTGTATGATTTTAAGGACAGAAGTGATAAACCTAATTGGGTGAAGAAGTGGGAGGTCTAGATACATGATCCACTTCAGGCTGCCTTTGGTTAATGAGTATCAATATGAAGTTTGGAGTTCAAATGTTTGGGGCTCAAGTGAAGACAGATCAAGATTTCCTAGACCAGGTGAAGTTGTGAGTAAAATTATGGCCATTAGAACTCCCTTTCCCAGTCTTTGTCTCTTCTCAGTTTTGTCAGTACCAGTTATTAAATGAAAGGGAAAATGGCTCAATGCTAAATGCTCTTAGCTACTAGATCCAGTTGGGTAAATGCAGCTTCTTGAAGCAGAACTGAGATCTCAGCTGTAAAACAGGCAGCTGAGCCTGATAATGACTGGGTCACATGTTCTCCTGGGTGGGACTTGCTTGCCTGATGGGTCTCAACAGCAGTTTCAAGTTGACCTCTTTGGGTGATAGGTTCTGCCGCGATGGAGAGATGGGACACAGCTTGATGCAAGCAAGATATCCATTTATTGTTGTTTTTCACAGATACTTATAGTTTTTTTGCTTAGTGTATTCTTATTCTATACATTAGGTGTACACATTGGTTAACCTAAAGCACAACAACTTGTTGCATGTCTTCTTCCCCAGTAACATCCCAGTGTGCTGGTTTGAAAGCAAACTGGTGAGAGACTCCGAGTCAGAAGTACAATTTAATATGAAACACAAACAAAACAACAACAAATATAACAGTACAAATTAACAACCCAAAAGAAAGAAGCCCCTGACAGTCAGCAAGTAACCTGACCCCCGATTGAATGGTGGCTGCAGTCCTCCTGGAGTGATGCGGCTGTCGGAGCAGTGGTCCTGCAGATCC
>NW_008683011.1:0-3644 GCF_000695815.1 Acanthisitta chloris
CAGTTGATTCTATGATTCTATTCTATGGATACCTAGTGAATTTCTGAGTGTAGGACTGTAGGTCAATATAAATCATGAATTTCATCACCTGTATTTGGATAATTTAAAGTCCCTTCCCAGAGTTTCCTTGACAATTTTCAGAATTTTAAAGCAGCAACAAGTGGAGAGAAATTATTATCTTGATGAAAAAGCAAAACAAAGTGAAGCAAAACCAAAAAGCCACAAACAATTAACCAAGAAAAAAGCAAAACCCAAAATCCAAAACTAACCCTGAACAAAAGAAAAACAATGCACTTCTTTCTTGAATGTCTGAATGTTTAAATTTGTGACTCTTGAGCAATGGGAAAGTGCAGTCCTTATTTGTCATATGACAAATAGGATAAATAGAATTCTGTGAAACTTGTGATGTAACACTTTTTGTACAATTATTATCTTTCCTTGTTTAATAAACTTGTCACCTGCACAGCAGTTTATAAAATGTTTAAGCTAATGTTACAGGGTAACAAACTCAAATAATGATGCTGCAGATATATAGTGGTAAGTGTACTTGTGTATGAATAAATTATGGGAGTCTCAGCAAGCACCAAATGAAGCCATCAGTAAAAAAAAATGGTCTGAGTATTTCTAAGCAAGAATATATTAATCTATTTGCATCAGGGTGAAGTGACCAGGCAAAGATCCTCTGTTATATCCATGGCACTAGAGGCCTATAAAGTATAGACTCGTGTTTCCTAACCCTTCCTTCAGAAGAAAGTTACAAGTAGAAAGAAAAAAGGTAACAGTCAAGACTCAGTGGTGAGGGTTGTGTCTTGATGCAAACATTTCCTTAACCCAAGGACATGAGCCACCTCACCCCATCCCACTTTACAGACAGAGCTGTAGAGACAGACTACAGAGTATGGAGAAAGCCAAACCATTTTATTTGGCTTTGGTCTGCATTACAACACAAAGGATAAACTTGTAAAATTATTTTCCTTCACTCTACTTAGTCCAGATTCTGACTGAAGGAAATTTCACTATCAGTTCCTTGCCAGGATGAACACCTTGGAAATCTAGATAAACTTGCTGTGGCTTAAACTTCTGAGCCTACTTAGTTATTTCTCTTTGTTCCCTTGCCCACTTGTGTACTGTGCATTATACCTCAAATTGGCATCTGTTTGATGTGTGTCTCACATTATATCAAATTTCCAGTCAAGCCTTTACTAAAAAGGGCAACCTAGGGCTGCTCTGACCTAGGACCAGAAGTAACTCTGAGTCCAGATTCATTCCCTTACTCCGTTGTTGCTCCTGAAGCAAAATAACATGCTAATGATCTTGTGCCCAGTGGATAGCATATTAGAGGTGCTCAGGAGAAAGATCTTTTGGGCTTTTTGTCTTGTTCCTGACTGGTCATTTCTCATCTCTTGGGTAGTGTAAGTCAAAGTGGTAGTCTGGCATGGTATTTGTGCACTCCCAAGTTCTTTGAATAAAGAGACCAAATAGCTCTTGCTGGTGTGGAGAAGAAATCTATTAATTGAGAGAGACTGAGACAACATATCAGTCTACACTTCCCATATTATTTTCTGAAAGATTAGTACCAGCCTCTACCACAGGAAAGCTTAGGTAAGTTTTACCTACTACGCTCATTCAAAATGGTTTTAGTGAAGTGTTTCGGTCTCTTCTCCCAAGTAACAAACAATAGAACAAGAGGAAATTGCTTCAAGTTGTGCCAGGGGAGGTTTAAATTGGATATTGGGAAAGATTTCTTCACCAAAAGGGTTGTCAAGGGTTAGAACAGACTGCCTGTGGAAGTGGTTGAGTCACCATCCCTGGAGGTATTTAAAAGATGTGTGGATGTGGCACTTGGGGACGTGGGTTAGTGGTGGAACTTGGCAACGTTGAGTTATTGGCTGGACTTGATGAACTCAGAGGAGTTTTTCAACCTAAATGATTACACAGATCTATGAGTCTATTGTTGCATTGTAACAAGACAGAAAGAGCAATTACAGAGAAGCATAATATCTCTAGGTTTCTTTGTGCCAGGACATCATTGCTTCTTCATTTCTTTAAATCTGTTGTTTATTTTTTTTAATGGTACCACTTACAAAGCCTCCTAGAAAACTTATTCTAGTTTATATTCTGCCTGGCATGTTGATATTCCAGTCCAACTGCCTGTTCCCCCCCAAAATGAATTTCAAGTGTGTAAACAAACTCTGTAAACTCTTTCATGGCTAAACACCACTGAACTGAGAAGCAGGAAAGGAAAAAGGCATGAGAAAAATTGTTCATCTCCTTGGGATGAAAAGGGTCCAGCACTAATCATTGTCCAGTTAGTTTACACACGTTTCTCGCTACGTTGTTATTACTTCTGTCCTTTTTTTAATGAAGCAAACATTAAAGTAATATTATTTCAGTTGAGGGTTGGTATCTATAGCTTATACCTTGTGATGTTAATTAAAAACATAATTTTTATGTACTTATCACAAAGGAAATATCATTTCATTAAAATCCAATTAGATTCAGACAATATCTGTAAAGACTACTGAATAACTGCTGTTTGAACATAGTCTGCTTTGTTCTATTTTCATCACCCGAATAAAAGCAACCACAACAAACAAACCAAAGGATTTCTTTTATTAATCTTTGAGGTTACAGATCTACTTGCATTTAGAACAGTGCTTTATGTGAAAAACATACCAAAAATTTTATGTTTCATAGACTGCTGCAAGAGTGACCTTATTTTAGAAAACTCTTATTTTCTTTCCTGTATTTAGATCATCAAATATATTTATTTTGTAGAATGGATGCCTTTGTATAACCAATTTGCCTCTGATAAAGTAATTCAACATTTTCACTAGTATTACCAGAATGCTGTGTCTTTTAATGGATTCTGCCTGCAAGGTAGTGAGGACTGAGGATAGCACATGGTAAGTGCAACACAGAACAAGAATTTTTCCTCCATTTTGTCTTGTTATAATTAGCCATCTTGCTGCATAGGCCATTACCTTGCCATTGATTTACTCACTGAATTTCCTTGAGTATCAGTGAGCTTTCTCTATGAAGTGACTCAGGAAATGTTTTAATGCAGGATGCTTTTTGTGTCTGGGTATTATTTTATGGGATATTTTTGGCTTTCAATCATGTGAGAGTCAGCAAACAATGGAGTCAGACTCTCACACCTCTTTCCAATGGATCAAGGAAACAGAAGGAAGAACGTGCTGATGGGCATCAAAACTGGAATTTGACTAAATGGAGTTTTGTAAGTTGACTCTAGGCTGGAAAAATTTGATTGGCCTCAGTGTTGGACTCTGTCATTTGTTTGTTTAGAAGACATATTTTCCAGAGAGAGTGCTCAGGCATTGGAATGTGCTGCCCAGGGAGGTGGTGGATTCACCATCCCTGGCGGTTTTCAAGATGAGACTGGATGTGGCACTTAGTGCCATGGTCTAGTGACCACGGTAGGGTTAGACTCAATGATCTTTGAGGTCTCTTCCAACCTGGTGGATTCTATGATTCTATGATTCTTTTGTTTCTGTTACCAAACAACCCTAAGGGGAGACAGGGAGCTAGTGCTGAAGTCTGAATGTCTGTGTGAGAAAGCTGTTTCTTCTGATTCAGCTGTTAAGAATGAGTGCCACAAAAAATAAGGCACCCACACAGGAATA
>NW_008683011.1:3709-19032 GCF_000695815.1 Acanthisitta chloris
AAGACATTGATGTTGATAAGAGCTAAACCAAAATGGGTTTGTTTGTGCTAAATAACTGAAATTACAACCAAATAAAGGTTTGAAGAAAATCTACAGAAAGATCAATGTTTGTGTCTTAGTACTTTGCAGGCAACCAATAAAATATTTGTTTGAAGTTTGCCTTATCTGTGCTTAAAAAAAAAAAAAAGTAATTTTATTTGAGAGTAGATTACATTTTGATGATCCAGGTCATTGGGGAAGAAGAACAAACTGCTACTCATCTGCTATAGCAGGACTATGAATGAGATGGGATTTCCTAGTTTGGGAGGCACTAGTGGCCTGGTAGGAATGAGGTAAGAATATCAAGATGAGAAAACACTAAAGGAGAGGCCCAAGTATGCTGAGATTGAAGAGAGGTTCAGGATTGGATTAAATATGCTTTTAGTTAAATAAAGTGGTTTTGATGATCCAGGTCATCGGGGAAGAAGAACAAACTGCTACTCACCTGCTATAGCAGGACTATGAATGAGATGATTTTGATGATCCAGGTCATTGGGGAAGAAGAACAAACTGCTACTCATCTGCTATAGCAGGACTATGAATGAGATGGGATTTCCTAGTTTGGGAGGCACTAGTGGCCTGGTAGGAATGAGGTAAGAATATCAAGATGAGAAAACACTAAAGGAGAGGCCCAAGTATGCTGAGATTGAAGAGAGGTTCAGGATTGGATTAAATATGCTTTTAGTTAAATAAAGTGTTTATGAAATCAAGTGAGAATTTATGAGACCAAACTTCTTCATAACTCATATGGAAAATAAGATGATAAAGATACATTTTAATGGAAAAGCAAATTAACATAAAATTCGATCAAAAGATATTTTTGATCGTGCATATATTTACTTTGGTCCCGACTGATCAAGAGCACTTGATGGCAAAAATAGAACCCTCCTCTTCTTTTCTATAGTGTGCTCAACCATTTCTGAAGTTAGAATCCTCTTCTTTCTTGTAGTATGCCCCACATTTTATGACTTGGTAGGTATTTTGATTTTTTCCTCAGTTCCTAACTTCAAAAAAACTTTGAAATAACTCCATTCTAGATCTCAATTCAAAAATATGATGCTTAATTCAGACTCTGAAATGAAGTTTGTGATAGAAAAAGTCTCATGGACAATATCAACATGAATCACAGAATCAACCAGGTTGGAAGAGACCTCAAAGATCATTGAGTCCAATCCTAAATGAAAATGCAATGCAGCTCTGCCAGATCCTCCTTAGTTTTGTTTTTACATCATGTGCAAGGACAGCTTCAATGAATGAGCATGACAAATAGTGTTTTGCTGAAAAGAAGAGAAATAGAGAAATAACCTCTCTAACTTTTCCACCCAGACTGGGGCAGAGGCCATCCCTGTGCCTCCTCCTGCCATCAACAGGGCTAGTGAGAGAAAAAAACGCACACACTGTACTGCATTATTGTAACTCTTCATTCCTGGAAGTCAGCATGCAATTGGAAAGCTGCTGCACAATTACTAAATAAATACAGTCTAATAGATGGGCTTCACCAATCATTTCTGGCAAGAAAAGCCACATGAAGCTCAATGTATTCTCTGCTTTCATTTAGAGAATTGCAGCTTTTGTTTCCCTTGTAAAACTACATATTTTGCCAAAAGTCAAGTTGCAATGGATATTTAATAGGAGCCTGACCCGCTAGAAATGGTTATTATGTATTGTCAAGGCAGAAATAAACCCTGGCAGTACCAGCATAGAGCCTGATTCAGCTCTCCTGATAGTCCAACCAGTCCTTTTTTCATTTTTACATCAGTGGGTATTTTTGCTGCACAAAACCCCCCAGAATACAATCACATATTATAATGCCGACCCCATTATAAAACAGTAGCATTCACACTGACTTCTCTGAGCAGTAGGCAATTTTTCCATTAGCAAATTAAACTTGGAGCTGTGTGAAACTTGCATTGTTCACGTATTTGTGTGAGAGAAGTGATAATTTCATTACTACTGTATTCAAAATTTGATTCAAGGTGGAATGACACTTTCCTTTCTTCAGAACTGTCATATTTTACGGGGTATGACTCAAAGCAGAAATGATTGTATTCTTTCTGTCATCTTGTTAAATCTTAGGTTTTCTAGGGTATTTGGTGATTTTGTAAAGAGGAGATATTTTTCTCACAGCTCATACTGTGAATGTAAGACTTAATGAGAGAAACTAACATATTTTAGAAATATTGCTTTGAACTGTACAGCTGATTGTGTTAGTTCAATGGAGCTACAAACTTAGCCCTTTTAAGAAGGGCAAGTTTTCTATGGCTGTGTTTTCCTTACACCAGCCCAAAACAATTTGGCCATTAAGGTTTCATTCTCTATTTATAAAAAGAAGAGCACATGGCTTGAAGGTCACAGACACAAGAACCCAAAATCATAAGAGTGGTACAGTTCAGGAGTTAGCAACACAGAGATGAATCAGCAGATCTAGCCAGTGTTTTACCTTCCCTCTTCAAGGCTGACAGCTAATCTGCATTTCACTATTGAGCTGAAATATAATCTGACCAGAATATTTAAGAGAAATTGAAAAACCTGGAGTAAATTCAGTTCAGGTCATCCTGAGACTGGAAAGCTTAATAAGCTATTTTAGTGATTGCATTTCTGCATTTTTAACTTTTGGTTACGTAGTCAGTTGGCTCTTTTACCTCACTCTGCCTCATGACATCTTTGATACAGAAGCAGAACACGTTGTAGGAAAAGCCCTGAGCAGAAGTAGAAATTATTGTAAATACTTCTTGAACCCTATTTCTGTGAGTTTTTATCAGTTAAAAAAGGTCACTGATATAAACTCTCCATGATTTTGATAATTATCTCAATCTTTCGAGATATATTCCTCACTAGGGGAAAGCTAGGAGACTATGGTCCGTGGAGTAAAAATACTAATGTTAAAACAAAACCTTAACCAAACTTTCCCTGCTACATAAGTATGTTTTGGGGGTTTTTTTTGGTGGAGGTGGTGATGATATTGTTGCTGTTGGTTGATTTTTGGTTGTGGATGTTGGATTTTAATTTTTTTTCTGGTGTCTTGCATAGGAAACATTCCTTAGCAAAAGTATCATGCAAAAATACGACTACAAACATGCCAGAACAGGTTTGTCTAATATTGTGCAGCATCTGGGTTCAAATTGAAGGAGAGGAAATTTAGGTTAGGTTTTTTACTCTAAGGGTGGTAAGACACTGTCCCAGGTTGCCCAGGGAGGCTGTGGCTGCTCCAACCCTGGCAGTGTTCACAGCCAGGTTGGATGAGCCTTGAGCAACCTGATCTAGTGGGAGGTGTCCCTGCCCAGGGCAGGGGTTGGGACTAGATGATCTGTAAGGTCCATTCCAACCCTTCAATTCTATGATTCTATGATTATTATCTGTTAAAATTACTTCTTTAACTTTCTTTCTTTCTTTCTGAAGGAAGGAAAAGTAGGCAGCCTTCAAAGAGTGTAGAGGTAACTTTAAAAGTTGGTGGTAAAACATTGTGTCAGCAAATATGCAGAATTGTGGTGGATGCTGTAAATGCTCTGACTGCTCAGGACATTGCATCATAGACAATCAAACAGTTTATTAATATTGATGGCCAAGAAACCTGAGAACATTGAGTTATTTCTCAGTATAAAAGATGTTCCAGAAGGTGGTGGGCAGGCTTTGGAAAGATGATCTTCTTTAAGGGATATTTGCCAGGATGTGTTCCCTGTAAGCCTATAAAGGATCTCAAAAAAGCAAGAACTTGTCATTTCTCCAGATTAGAAGTGAATTCAGATGTCTATTGGGCTTAAACCCCCAAAGGCATCAGAGAACTGCAAGGCTGAAAGATGAACAACATTTCATAGTGGGTGGTGTCAGAAAATTTATGAACTTTCCAACAGTTTCCTGGGACTTCAAACATAGCAAAACCCTCTACCATGAAGATCTATCCTCCTCTTTCCACGGTTACTAAAGAACCACAGAACTTTAAATTCTTCTTGAACTCTTGCATGTGACTTGTGCTCAGAAGTCAGGAACTATGGAAGTAATATGATTAAGACTATAGAATTATTTTTAGGTCAAATTCTTCTCTTCACATGGTGCTGGTGCTTCCCTACCATGAGTGATGATTGCAGTATTTCCAACCTCAGCTGTTTCAGAACCATGAGGGAAGCCCCTTACATCATACAAATTGCATCATAAATCACAAGATTTTTCTGTTAATAGGGTTTTGGGGTTTTTTTCTTACAAATTATATAAAGGACCTTACAGATTGCAAGATTTTTCTATTAAGTAGGATTCTTTTTTTACTTCCCATCTGGGTTTCTTTGAGCCCTTTATATTCTGTGGGGGTTTGTTGTCTTTTGTTAGTGTGTGGGTTTTTTTTCTTCTTTTGTTACACTTCTCAAGCCTGAAGGCTTTGATTTTGTGTATTTATTTATTTTAAATGAAAGCAGAGATTCTAATGTTACCAAATGAGTACTGGAGCTAGGGCTTTAAATATCATGAGACTCATGATAAAATCACTGGAGTTGGCAACACTGCTTGAATTTGGCACAAGATCCTAAAGCTTTAAAGGAAAAAGTGTGACTCATCAAACTTGCCTGGAGAGTTAAGGGAGTTGGGGGCAAGGGCTAATGGGGGGATCCTTCCATTTCAGTACTTCAGAGAAAAATCTACAAGATACAGTCCAGCAACTGTGCCAAGAAAAAGAAGCTGTTTGCTATACAGAGAATAACGATTTCTAATTATGTAATCAAATGGGGGGAATGCAGAGAGGCAGAATTTAAAAAAAAACAAAACAAAAAAAAGAAAACAACCAAAAAACCAAAAACCAGGTATAAACATTGCCAATTATCCAGAAATGTTTTAGGAAAGAGACAGCAGTTCACAGGCTGGAAAATTGCCTCACCTTTACGTGATATAAACCATAAAATCCTAAATACTCTTCACACATTTGAAATGTTCTTCTCTAATGATCTTTCTTTTTCAGATGAAGTGAAATACAGAATTTGATCTTGCATTTTGTCAGGGGAATTGTATATATATTTGTCATAGTTTTGATGTGCCACCAGAAGCTAGCCTTAACTTACTGAATTATACATGACAAAGCATTAGATTAAATACATTTACATGTGTTAAGTCCTAAAAATCAAGGGACTTACTTGCTGCTTTACTTTTCTGTAGGTGCTGTGGTCCTTTGTTAGCATGCAAAAACTACCATCTGAAGCTAAACAAGCCCAAACATACAAGATAGTACTGGACAGAGAACTTTCATTAAAGTGGAGTTTTTTCATTCTCGGTTCTTGAATTCTTGAAATGAAGTTTTTGCAAGGAAATTGAATTTCATCAATATTTCCACTGGGAAATCTTTTTCCATGCTCAGGATATACATTTTACTGATAAAAACCCCATCAGGTCTTTGGAACAGCCTTCTGGCTAAACCATGAGAAAGGAAAACTTCTCATGTTCTTGTACTCTGCCTAAGACAGATTGAGTTATCTCATCTGTGCTTTTCCATCATGGCTGGACATAGATGGACACTCCCTAATGCAAAGCTGTAGTGATTTAAGGCATTATGTGTCTCAGAGGTGTCACTATCTTCCTGCTAGAAATCACCACCTCCATGGCTTTGGGGTCTGTATGTATTCCTCATCCTCTCCAGATGCAGGTTTGATGCTTTAGCAGGAAATTATCTGGAAGAGGTTTTGCATTGAAGTAGAGGAGTAGACTTTGTATGCTGCTTTTGTGGTCTTTGTTGTGAACTCACAGAAAACAGAGAGAATAAGAAACTTCCAGGCAGTGTCAAGCTCTTGAACTGTTGTCTTTCTATAATTTCAGCAAATTCTTTATCTTATTTTCTCCTGTTTGGCAAAAGTTCCTACTCCCACAGCTATTACTGACCCTTTTGTGCTAGGTTTGGGTGGGGTTTCTTGTTTTGACAGCCTTTTGTTTTATTTATTTTTTTGTCTATTTATTTGGTTTGGTTGTTAGTTTACGTATGTTTTGTTTCTTTTTTTGTTTATTTATTTGGTTTGGTTGTTAGTTTACACTTGTTTTTGTGGGTTTTGGTTTTCAGTTTGTCTTTTTTTGTTGGCTTGTATGTTTTTTCTACTGGGCTTTGGATTTGTTTTGCAAGATACTTCAAAGATTTAAATTTGATCCCACACTGAGTAGGAAAACCAGCACTCCAAGGGGTGCCATACCTGTTTCTTTTTTTGTTTATTTATTTGGTTTGGTTGTTAGTTTACACTTGTTTTTGTGGGTTTTGGTTTTCAGTTTGTCTTTTTTTGTTGGCTTGTATGTTTTTTCTACTGGGCTTTGGATTTGTTTTGCAAGATACTTCAAAGATTTAAATTTGATCCCACACTGAGTAGGAAAACCAGCACTCCAAGGGGTGCCATACCTGGTGGCTCCCTATCTTTTGTAGTTTTCAGAGTTCCCTCTCTCCTTTTTTGAAACACTGGAGCACACAGAAATGTGTGTATCAATATGTAAACCAGTAAATATTTATGCTTGTGGCTACATCTCATTCCATTATTTTTATAACTATATATTTAGGTATATAGTGGGGCTTGTAGGAGCTTGTGTAGTTTAATTTACTAATCAGCACCAAGATGTTGTGCAGAAATATACTCTGAATCTGCAAATGAAGATGTTGACTCTGTCCCTAACTCAGAGCACTCACCAAAGACTTGGAAGGATCTACCTGAGTCTCTCTCCAGGGCAATTACCTGACATGGACCACTAATCTGGGGGTTGCAATTTGCTGCCTGATTAGCCTTAGGCAGTTCTTTGCTGGGTTTTTTACCATCTTACCCTCTTGTAGAAGCATGGCATGACCTCTGCATGGGCAGAAAGGAGGTTTTGTATGCAATATAGGAGAACAGAAGCTGTTTCAGGAGGGGATAGGTACTGAGAGCTCTTGCTGAAGAAATACTTGCCAGTAGCATCCTGTTCCGTTGTGTGCCATGTGCTTATTTCATGCCATGGGCTAATGACCTGCAAAATGTCATGTTAAAAACCAGCAGGTTTTTTCTTGGCATTGCACAGAGCAACATTTGAACTTAGAGGAAACAAACTGCTTGTTTGTATAGTTAATTTAAAAAATGTTGAATCAAATTAGTATGCATAAATGTTTATAGGACATTTTCTTACAGGCTGGGAAGTTATATACCCAAGTTTCAGTCCAGTGTGAATTTTATGACTTCAGTTTTCAAGCCCAGAAAAGTCTCATCCAGTGGAAGTGCTGATAGTCCTCTTATCACAGCCACTGTAGAAGGTGCCACAGTAATAATCCATGCTCCTATAGTCATAGTCAACTTTTTTATACCCTATAGAAGTGGTAAATAATATTGGGACAAAATGAGTTAGGATACTTAGGATTCACTGTAGCAAAGAGAATCAGAACAACAAAAGCACTCTGACTGATGAAATTGGAAATGTTTTTTTTTAATTAACACTTCTAATTAGAATTTAACATCTCACTAGCTTCGTATGGGATTTTTCGCTTCCTTAACCTCACGGAAACCTATCTATTGGCTCTAAATAGGCAGTCACTTACCATGCACCACTTGAGGATTTCAATTAATCCCAAATCCTCTAACTTTGGTGTGTGAACTTGCATTTTTCTCTGCATGCCATTCCCTCCTGTTTCAATTTTCTTACTAAGAACCTTCTCAACAGTTTTTTTCTTCTTCAATTCTTTGCCTCTCTGTTTACCTTTCTATTTAAAAACTGCAGTGTTTTGATTTGAAACTGATGGGACAATGCAATATGTATGTAAGCACTGGCCAGGACTGGTTCACCTAGCTCTGGGGAGACAAGGAGACAGAGAAACTGTGCAGAAGCCAGAACTAACTAGCTTCTGTCAACTTTGAAGTGGAAAAACCATATGTGTCTTGAAGATACTTGGTTAAATTAATAAAAAGGCACTTGTTTCAAGCAAGAAGAATGTATATTTTAATTGCATTTCTCCTTACATGATATGTTTGAATATATTTCTACAACCATCTTTATGTCTGATGAAACTTAACCCTCAACCTGCAGCTGCATTTCAAATGTTTCATACACAACCTTAGTTTACTTGAGCTCTCACTGTGAAAGACTCTACTCTTTCTCCTCTGAAATGGAATTTCTATTGCAAAAGGAAACAAAGATATTAACAAACCAATAGCCAAGAATGAAAATGTAAAATAATTTAGGTTAGAATAGAATGGTTTCCCAGTTTCCCATGGCTGTTTTAGAGACATGGCAAGTTTCTCATCCTGGAGATGTGATAGATTATAAATTTTCTCGTAACAGCAGGGGAAAAAAACAAGCTAAAAGACCAAAACCCATAATTTTTTTGCCTTATTAATTTACCTTCCTAACAGGTTGAGTACTCAAGTGCCTCACAGGCTGATCACTAGTCAGTCCTCTTTCTGTATTAGCTACTTTTGAAGTGAGTTTACTTTGATGGCACACAAAGCAAAAAGCTTATTCTCTATAACTCATTATTCACAAATGGCCTAGAGTTTGGCTTGTAATTTGCTCACTTGTTAAAACTGTGGCCACAGTGGCATTAAATAGCACCATTGTAGACTAGCACATAAGGTCCTTTGGAAATTACACATTTTAGGAAATATACTCTGTGTTATAGATTCTCTTTTTTGTTTCCAATTGAAAAACTCAACCATCCATCTAAGTAAATCAAAAGTCCCTTCCTCTAATTTTAAGCATATGAACTACCAGCTTAGAAGTTCTTCATAAAAATATTTACAGGACTTCATGGGAATGTTTTTGCTAGGTGTCATATAAAATACACTGAAAATTCAAGAGGGAAAACAAATTACAGGTAACTCCCTATAAAACATGGATGTAAATGGATTGTGAGAATGTGACTACAAGTGAAATTTCCTGCTGTGATAAGTAGCAACCTCAGTCTGCTTGCACCTATTATATCCAGTATATACAAATAGAAATATGTCTCAAATGCTTATTCTTAGCTAATGAAGCAAAGGAAAAATGTGGGTGTTTATCCTTCCTCTGTTAAATTGCTTATAAGAACCATGCTAGCCTGGAGATTGTGTGCATCCCAGTCTATACCCATACAAGAAGGTCTTCAGCTGGAGCAATTTATCTCATGAAATAAAATCTTGTCTTCCAAGCCTCTTTCCTCAGAGTCCAAATCATCATCACTTGCTACACATAGAGATATATGAGGTTTCCACAAAATACTGTATTGGCCTTCTATTTTCTTGAGTCTCTTATGTTTTGTCATATACAGAATGTTCTCCAAGTAGGATAATATCCATGTTCTTGGTCATGAGAAGAAAGGTCATAGGATCATGTAAGTAGCTCCATTAATTCTTCCACATTGATCAGAATCTACCTAACAGATTCACTCATTCGTTCTCCTTCTTATTAGTTCTAGTCACTCTCCCTGTTTGCTTTCTGCTCCTGTCATGGCATGCACAGACACACTTGTCCTCCCACTCTTTCATTTCATTTTGCTAACTTCTTGTAAGGAAGAACACCTTGAATCTTGTTGAGGATCTGGTCTAACTTGCACTGAAGCTCGTCTAGATGTTACAAACATCCCTGAGAAAGCCAATCAGACCAGTGACAACTTCATTGGGCTGACAAAAAAACATCTGCACAAGAGTTTGTATTGTATACACACCTTTTGGCTGAACCTATTTGCACTCCATGGGAATGCTGGGCCTGACTCTGCCCATCTGAGGGGCAACACAATATTTGCATATTCAAAGAAATAGCTATATGAGGAATGAGAGTTGAGGGACAGGCACTGCAGGCTTGGCTTGTGCAAAGACTAGCCACACCACTACCTTTCATGATTCAGAAGAGGATGTCTGTGCTGTTTACTAGGGTGGCATTTCAGGCCAAATTCAGCCCTGCTGTGAACGGGCACAACTCCACAGGCTTTGTACAAAGGCTGCCTTCCTGAGAGCAGAACAGGGAAAGCTCTTTCAACAGTGCCAATAATTGCTTCTCTATTTTTTATTCATTTTTAAAAGACAGTGGAAGATCAGAGGCAGCAGCTACAATCCACAGCCTACAAATAGCATTAGTAAGAACACAAATGAAAGGCTTTGTGCCACAGTTATATAGCACATCTAACACAAATAGCTAGGCACTGAGTGGTTGTTGATTAGCTATAAAAGAGTGGAAAGAACACAGGGAAAAGCTCTTCTGCATAAGTCTCCTATGCTGGGGAAGTAGATGCCATTCCTTGTGAGGGGCCACTGGAGGGACGGGATGCAACAATAAGTAGTGTTTTGAATGAAACAGCAGAGGTTTTCAGGAAAAGTCTTTCCATTGCTGCAATTGGAAGGGTTTCAGACTGTGTTCTACTCAAGGCCCCTGCAAGAAAGTCATGCTCCAGTCTAGTGTGAAGAAGGCTGGGGAAACAACTCTGTACTGGTGGGAAATAGGTAGAAATCCTCCTTATGCATCTTCCGTATTCAGCTACTTTGACATAAGTTGTGTAATGGATGCAAGGCAAACCCAACTACACTGCTAGTGTAGGCCACGAAAATATTGAAAGTGGTTGCATTGAGCTTTTCAAAAGTGATTTAATGTTTGACCTTAAAATAGTCAATTGTTCTCCTTTTACACAAAAAGTCAGTAAACCTGAAAAGTTTTCCCTTAACCAACATTGCAAATGCAGTTGAGTTCCAAAGTAAAACAAACACTCCAAAAAGATCGCTTAGGTATTGCTCTAGATCTAAAAATAAATTGTCATTAGCATAAAAAATTAAACACAATTGCATACTGTTTTTATGCCAACCAGTGCAGTAGTTTGTGTAGGCCTTCCTCATTAAAACCACACTCCCAGTGAACTTCTTATGAGTGTGTTTTTGTTGAATATTATAACCATTGGAGGTTGAATGAAGTCAATGAATACATACAAAAGCTTTTCACCATCTTCATCAGTTCTGCATGCAGCTCTTCCTCAATCTGTTCCAGACAAGTGGACCCCAGAACCTGGAATCTCTCATGATCTTTGGTTTGCTGGAGTTCATAACTCTGAGGGAAAATTTGCTGCAGGCCTAGATAGCAGGTGATTTACTGGCCTGCAGTTTTCTCAAAGACTTTGCTAAAACACGCAAGGCAAAGCATTGTTTATCACAAACAGTGATGTATAATAGCAGGGACTGACCAAGCTGTAATTATGTCACCCAAAAATCTTGCAAATTTATCAGACCATTAGTGAGGGGACACATTTGTCTGCTGTGTGTATTTGTCTGCCACCAAAGTCATATTTATAGGATTGCTTTTTAAAGGAAACATAAAGAATGTCCGGAAAACCTGCACTCAGATGAAAAACAGCATGATTGCTTTCATTGTTGCCAGCTTCCGAACAGTGGACATCACAGATTTTCATTCAAAAGCAGCCAAGAGTTCTTTACAACTTTGCTCACAGCTAAGTCAGAGTTTAAAGGAAGATTTGATGGTGGGATAAGTCACAGTAAAGTCTTCCTTTTGGGAATGAATGACCCAGTGTTTTAGGTAGCAGAGCTATGCAATCGTGCTTTTTATGTGTGAACTTGACCACTTACAAAAAATTTCTTTGCTTCAGTCTCCCCCAACAGATTATTTCTTAGTGGACTTGGAAAGTAAATAAATGCATGTTTATGTTGCATAAAAGAAACTTCAACCCAGGGTCTATTCCCAGTTAATGGAGCAAAATAAACAATTAGCTCAAATAACGTTAATCAGTACCTGATATGGGAGAAAAAAAGCCAACCAAAACCTCACATGCTGCTTCTCAAAGAAAAAAGATTAGCCCCATCTTACAAAGCTATAAATTCTTCCAATTTAATTATGCTGAGCCACGTAGGACAAAGAGCCATCAGAATTTAAGTTCTTCTGCTCTGAAACATTTTTTTACAATAATTATATGTAATGCAATACACTGGACTTCTAATGATACATTTTGATGCCTGACCACGTTGAGCCTCTCTCTTCCATTCTCTTTTCATCTGCTGCTGCTTCTTGACCCACTCACCACACACTCACAGTCCTTTTTCCCACAGGTTAGAGCATTCAACAGAAAAAGGACATATTGACTCCACTTTATGCCTCCTGTTTGCTTTGAGACAGCTCATACTAGCTTGTCCTTGCCATAGCTCAGATCTACAGCTGTACCAAGGTGTTCTGTGTTCAGGTAGCACTTGCATTTTTTTTAATCTCCTTACCACTGCAGATAGTTGTATTATAAATACAGGAATTCTAATAAAGTTGGAAAAAAAAAGTTTTTTTTTTTCAACAGGGCAGGAGATTGTTTGGTTGGTGCTTCTTTTGTTATAGAGCATACCATGCTGAGCTATGAAATATGGTCCTGTGGGGAAATTAAATTATGTATATAGGATTGGTAAGTGTGCTAAACCTCTTCAGACTGCTTTAGATGTGCTCTCCTTCATTCCCTCTCCCTCTGGATGTTATTATTTTGCTTTTCACAAGGGCCTGTGCAGGTTGCCTTTACATCTCAAATTCTCTCCAGTTGAAGGTGGTGGAATGTCACTCACTTCCAGCAGGAGTTTCTTTTTCCTCACTATTTTTAGGCCAAATGAAAAAAATAATAACAACTTTTTATAACAGTGAGCTCCTAGACAAACAGGAAGTATATTACTGAATAATCTTGCTCTCAGGAAAGAAATAAATAAACAGTAACAAAAGTGACCTTGAGGTCCTATGAGGAACTGAGCATACTGTAAGTAAGAAAAATATGTATGAAGGAATTTAACTGGAGTAGGATATGCTGTGCTTAACAGTTTGAATGAACACATGTATCAATCTCTTCAGTGCTGTCTGAAAATGCTGTAAGTGATAACAGCAATATTTTATTTTCTTCTTTAATAGGGCTGATGTAGGAGGTTTGTGAACACTATTCTATTGAGAAAAGTTGTCTATCAAACTCGCAGTAGCCCAGAGTTGTGAGCAAGAGATCTAAATTCCTATGAGACAAACAAGTCTAGGAAACATATGAAAGTGTTAGCAAAAAAAATAATACAAATTCTGGATCATTTGCAAATTTAGAAAAGAAAATAACAGCTCCATAATACACACCATGAGGTCTCATTATTATTGAAGATTTCCTGATTGTGTGGGTGAGACCAACTTTGTCTAACTGGCAGACCAAGCTGATCTTCTGTTTTGACCTTCTGACTCTCTACAGCCAGTGAGGCATTAATTGCATTATTTTCTGTTTCATTAAGCAGAAACTGTTGCACACTTTTTTCCCCTCCTCTTTGTGACTTTTTTTTCCTCCTTTTTGCGAAACTTCAAGAAATATCAACAGTAAGCTCTTATGTCTCATATTTGGAATCTGTCTGGAGTGTTTGTAGTAGGGTTTATGGCTCTTGCTGAATTCAACAGGGCAAATTTGCCAAGATTATCATGCTTGCTTGAGAATGAAAATTTTTCTGGATGCATCATTTCCATCTCACTGCTTGAGGTAGAACAGGGAAAAGCTTCAGAGAGATTTAGATGGGAGAAAGCCTCTTTAAAAGTGTTTTTCTTATTCAGAGGGCTAAGAAAAAATGTTCTCCAGATTTTCAAAACCTTACTAATGGTTTTAAGGCAAGTGACAGTGTCATGTAGTGCAGAAAAGACTTCTGGAAATTAGATTCCCTTCAAAGCAAGCCAACATGAAGCAGCTCAAACCCCTTGTTTTTGAAAACAGTTTGATGGCCTCACATTTATGAGAATTTGAAGGAACTTCCAGGCTCTGACACTCAGGAAAATCCCAGACATCACACTCTCCAGCAAGTCCAACTGTTATCCACAGTTGCATTAGCAATTTGGCTGTAGCTGCACAGTGAATGCCCATAGGTATCCCATAAATACACTGTCCATCTTCAGCCGGACACAGCGACTCGCTCAGTTCTTGGCCAGATTATGGGAAGCAGAGACTCCTGTCATCAGTTCTGGGCAGTTTATACAGAGTTACAGCTCCTCCTTGGACCATTTCTCCCATTTGAAAAATTGCCATAGCGAGTTCTTCAGCCTGCCAAGTTGGCAGACTCCATCCTCAAAGCTGGAGAAGAGCCAGAAATCGCTGCAGCATTGTGAACCTCCAGCCTCAGTCAGTTGTTGGCCTCTATCAGCACTCTTGCTTATGTTCACTGAGGAACTTCCTGATCATAATTTGGACTCAGCCAAAATCCATCTTCATTTTAGGAAAGTGCTGAGCGGGATCCTATTAAAATATTTGGATAGACTCATACACTAGACCTAGTCTCTTGATAGATTTCCTGGAGAATAAAGAGACTTATTAATAAAATGTGCTGTAGGTTTCTTTCTCCTATCTTTTTAGCATGAAGGGACATAGTCTACAGAGCAATAAAGGGCTGAGAAATTGCCTGCTACTATGACTCTCATCTGTTTATTTATAATAAAGTCAACTGGTAATTTTGCTAATTTCAGCAGCTAAAAACTTTTCTGGAACTTTGGCATGCCAGCTTTTTCTAATTGTGTGGATACTACAGGGGCATGAAGAGCTATTGGAATGCTAAATGATATACAGCCACAAGCAAAAGCTCATCATAATACTTTTCCTTATCCAGAAGTGTATGGATAATTGAAAAGGTAAGGCTTGTAGAAAATTAAGAAAATGGGTGGAATGATGGAGATTACTATTAAAAATACTTGGTCTAGTTGAGAAGCTGTGAAGTTGGAAAGGCAGAGTTTTTCTCCTCCTGATTTAAAAAAAAAACAGAGAAAGATATTTTATATGGGAGATATTTTCTTCTGTAATTCTGTGCAACTGCTGTGAGATCTAGGCCAAAGGATGCTCTGGGAGCATGTCAGTATATACTTACTCAAAAGTTTGTCTCCACTCCAGTCAGTGGCCAAAGTCCAGTTGATTTCAGTGAAATCAGGACTGCAGTCAGCAGTTGGAAGCAGCTGCCATTGTAAATCAGTCAGACAGAGTCAGAATGCTGCAACTGCAAGTTCTTTGACAAAACCAACCAAACAAAAAGATGAAGGAGATGACTGGTTATGTGACTAGGTAACAGGATTAGAGGCTGATTTCCACAAACACAGAGGCTACCTGAGGCACAAGGGCAAGTGGAAGAGGCTCCAGTACTTTGGCCAGAGGAACAAACATAAGCCCCTGCCCTGATGCATCACAGGGACAACAGGCAGGGTGAGACCCACCAAGGTGAACTGATGGAGACAATCTCCCTAGGTGTTGTGGCTTAAAGTCAGCCAACAACCAATGCAGCCATTCACTCACTCCATCACCTGTAGGATTGGGGAGAGAATTGGAAGGGTAAAAGATGGGAAACTCATGGGCTGAGAAAAAGACAGTTTAATAGGGAAAG
>NW_008683011.1:19077-35083 GCF_000695815.1 Acanthisitta chloris
AAGGGACCAGCAAGTGTTTAGGCATCTCCAGGAGAGCAGGGCCCCAGCACATGTAATGGTTACTTGGGAAGACAAACACCATCATTTCAAATGTTTCCCCCTTCCTCCTTCCACTTTATATACTGAGCATGGTGTCCTATGGTATGGAACACATTAGCTCTCTCTTAAAGAAGGAGAGGAAGCTCCCTGCTTTCTGCTGAAAGTGGTCTGTGGAGCAGAACCCAGATACAGGTTTTGCTCCTGATTTGTTCATCCATGTGGTTTCCTTAAATCACTCATCCTCATGACTTTTGGCATTGCAATACCCCCACGGTGCTGCCAAACACTGAGGATGCTTTTCTGGGGCTAAGGTCTGAAGTTATTGCACAGGGTGTGCTGCCTAAAGACTGCCAAACTGGCACACAGGTAACTGATTAAAGCTGATATAAATACAATTGAATATCACTGTTATTTGGGCTGGTCCTCCCTCACACTTAAAAAGGAAGCAGAAACCAACCTAAAACTCTCTTTCATTTTCTTTCGAAACCCTTCTGCCAGAGGTGAAAACCAGGAGCTGACTCTTATGAGCTGTTTTCTGTGTCATTCCATCACTATTTAAACTCTGCCCATAACGAAATCATCATGCCTTAATAAACTGGTCAAAGCAACTTAACACAGTTATTACAAAACACTCCTGACAACATTTCAGCTGCTAGAGTGGAAGAGCATCACTTTATAGAATGGGTGGTTTTCTTCATAGATTAAACACCTAAATATGGTGTCTGCCTTTGAGTGACATGAGCCAGGATTTCTGCTATGTTGCAGGCAATGGAGAGCTTTTCTGAGTCTGAGTTACATCCATGCAGTTATCTGCACTGTGTGCCATTACCTGTACATCTAAGTTGCACCATATACATGCATCAATCTCTCTTTAATCCTATTTATTCTTTATCTGATAGCACACACGCCCTAAAAAATAAAAGAAATTGTATTTATTTGGCAGCAGCTTCTCCATCATACATTTGTTATTCAGACCATTCAAATACTCACTTTTTTTCTGTTTCCTATCTCTCCTAACTAAAGATACAAGCTGCTGTTATTTTCCTCTGCACCTAATTGTTTTCAATCTTTACACTGGAGCCATTCAATTTCTTAAATAGAGCAAAATCAGAACTTAAGCAGTATGACAGTTGGGCACAAAGTTGTAGTGTTCACTGGCACATCTTCCTTAGCTGGATGCAGGGACTGCAGAACTCTGGTTTCACATTAGAGTTATGAGTTTCATAGGAGCACGTTTTTGATTTGCGTGCCATAATCTTCTCCAATTTTCTTAATCAGGCACAGAACAGATTTTTCATCAAAGAGTCTGCAAATCTTCATAATGATTTCCTATTTTGTAGAAACAAAAAAAAAGAAAACTCTCTCCATGTCTTTCAGTCTTATTCTCTTCCTGTGTCCTCATGTTCAGACAGAGTTTTAAAATTTGTCCACATTCCAATTTCTTCTACTCAAGCAAAGGTTCATAATTCCATACCATGCATCTTCTGTTACATCCAGAATATGATTTTATGAGTATGATATCCAGATTCAAGTAAGACTGTAAGTTTATTTTTCATTTTCACCATAATTTTATCCCGACATCATCTTCTCCTGTCAGGTCCAGTACCAATAAGAAGTCTGTTTGTCCTGTGTCATAGACTTATCAGCTAATAAATAACTGATTTACAGGTTAATGTAGTGTTATACATTAATCCTTACAGAAAAACACTTAATGGATAATTTCCAAAGCAGGATTATTTCTGTCTTTGCTTTAGATTTATTTTATTCTTCCTAGGTGAGATGTCCTTGTTTGGGCCAAAAGTCACACAAGAAGTCTCCAGCACAGTCAAGCAATAATCCTTGACTCCTTTTCCTGTGCTTTACAAGTATTCTGATATTTGTGACACCTGGCTTTCAAGTTGCTTCCCTGCTCTATCCATACATTTTACTGAATGCTTTTATCATCTCTCAGCTTGCTTGCTGCCTTGTTGTTGTTGTTTTAAAACCTCTTTTCACCAGCTGACTTTGAGTACTTGTCAGGGTCACGATCTACCTATGTCATTTTTTATTTTATAGCTAAGAGTAACTCTTTTTTTTTTTCCTTGTTCTTCTTCTAGGGCAGATATTGGCTATGGAATAATTCAGTTCATGACAATATTACCTTCATCATTTCTTTGACATTTCCATCTGCATTTGGGAGGCATCCAAGTGTTCATGCCAGTTGTGTTCATTGCACAAGGATTTTGGCATCAAAACTACTGATGACACTTTTTTTTTTTTCCCCTTTTCTGTAGGGGAAAAAAACCCAAACCCCCAGTTTGTCAGTAGGCTTCTTTCTTCTTATTTTCAGTTCTGGCTGTCAACCCATAATATCATCAAAGTAGCTAGGTCTGTTGAGGATCGAGTACAGAGAGAAAGAAGTCAAGATGCTTCAGAGGAATAAAAAGAAACAGCACAAAGCTGTCCAGTCCAATAGACTGGGCTGGACATATAGAGAAGAGGAAGTTAATTATATTCCCAAGAAGAAGAAAGGATGTATGGGTCACAGTCTGGGAGATGGGGCACTTCCCTTCCCTCGCCTTTGTAATCTGAATTCTGGGGGGACAGCACAACAGCAGAGTTGTATTCCAAGTAACAGCATTTATTAAATATTTGTAAATGCCCTTCGCTGAGGTTTCTGACTCTAGGCACTTCTGTTTGGCTGCCAACAGAGATAGCTGACTATGAGGATTATACAATACTTAAAGCTGCATTGCCAAACTCCCTTTCACCACTTTCTCTTTTCCTTCTGAAATGAAAAAGTATACAAAAATTACAACTGTGTTGCCAAACTATGCTTCAGTGCTTCACAGTAAGTAAATCTGGGAAATAATGTATATTTTCCATTCACATAGCATCCTAAAACTTTTACAGGAGTGTCTGGAATAATATCTCCATTTCCTTCTGTGGGTGCATTGACAGTATTTCCTGCTATGTTTGAGGACTAGAGGGAATGGACATAAGCAGAGACAGGGGAGACTCAGAATAAATGTTAGGAAAAAATTTCACTCTTAGGGTGTTCAGGCACTGGGATAGATTGCCCAGGGAGGTGGTGGAGTCACCATCCCTGGAAGGGTTGAAAAGGCATCTGGATCTGAGACTGGAGGATCTGGTTTAGGGTTTAGGGGTTCCAGCAGTGGCAGGTTAATGGTTGGACTCAATGATCTTAGAGGTCTCCTCCAGCCTTGATGTTTCTATGATTCTATGATAAGTAACTCAGCACTTCCATTCTCAAGATGGACATTACCTTCATGGTGCTTTGTGGTGTCCCTGGTGATTATTTGCTTTGTCCTGTGTTAGGTGACTGACACAGGAACAATCTGGTTTGGGATAAAGAAATGCATCATGCAGAAACTCAGTCATGGTAAAATTTTATTTCCACATTCTTTATAATGCAGTACTGTCAGTTAACCAAAGTAGATTTTCATAACAAATCACCAGATTTCTGCATTATAATTTGATAAACAAATTATCATTCTTTTAGCTTCTGACACACCCAAGAGGTTGATCATCTAAAGAAATGTACAATATAGTGATCCATTTGTGAGCTAGGTTGTTTTAATAGTCTGTTGTTGATGAAGTCTCTGATCCAGCACAATTAATCTCATTTTGAAATTGATTTACATATTTGGTCAGCTTCATGTTGTCCTGCAAGTGTTTGTTGGGTTGGTTTTTTTTTAAAATTTTCAACAGAGCAGCATCTGTGGAAATTACTTCTCAGATGGACTTTCATGTCATGGAAGCCTGGGTTTAGGTGGCTTAGTACTCTCCTAAGTGGTCTGAAACTCTGTTAAGCAATTTAAGGCTCTCTTTCTCAAAATTAGCAACAGTTTCTGCATAGCACATGCATTTATTTGTTCTCAGTACCTCAGTGTTATCCAGGATTTATCAAGAATCTCCACATTACATTTTCTTAGAACAGCTGAATTTTTCAAGTTTTCATTCCGAAGTAATTTTTCCTATTTGTTCTGAGGTTCTAAATCAGATTCCATTTTAAGGCACATCCCTTTCACTTGTAAAAACATGCAAATGACACTTCTCAATTGTGTTCTGAACTAAACAGTTTTAGAGATGTTACAGCATGCTCCTTGGGCATTTCTGCAAACTGATGAATCTGAAATTCTCTTGAATCATCTTTCCAATGTGGATGTTGTTTTGCAAAAAAACAGAAAAAGAGACATCTGCATATGCCCAATTTCTTGAAGAATTGAACATCATTTGCTTGTAGGACAGTAAAAGCACAGTCTTTAAATGCCTTCTGCATTTTTCTGTCTACCTGAGCCCATTTGCTTCCTGCAGACTGTTGCCTCATGTTCGTATTGCAGCTCTTGAATGGCTGTAGGAACTCTTTTGAAAAAGCCATTTCTATTGCATGTTTTGGGGTTGGAATTGGCCTCAATCGGTGTTTATTTCTGGATCATCTCACACTGCATACAACATGCTCACCAGTCCTGTTCTTCATCACTCTCCCTTCAAAATGACAAGAGATTGCTAATTTTCTTAGCTTTTTCATTTTCTTTTTTGAATTCCATTTTCACTTTCAGAACCATCAGTAGAAGACAGGACAGAATGACCACTGGTTGAAGAATACACATCTTCATAGAAATATCAACGATCACATCAAAAGATTTTTCTGCTGGTGCAAACAAGTTGCAGGTTGCAGCTCCCATTATGCTAAATACTATTGCCAGCTTTTCTCATCAACATTAGTTACTACATACTGTGTCAGCCTTTTGACACAGGAGATTCAGGACTAAGGAAGAGATCAACCCCATGTACTTGGCACTGGTGAGGCTACAATTCAAGTCCTGTGTTCAGTTTTGGTTCCCTTAATTTAAAAGGGACTTTAAGGCACTGCAGGAAATCCAGCCAAGGGCAATGAGGCTCATCAAAGGTCTGGAAACCATAACCTATGAGGAAGGGCTGAAGGAATTGGGTTTGTTTAGCCTTGAGAAGATGCTCAGGGGTGACCTCGTGGCTCTCTGCAACTCCCTGCCAGGGTTGGAGAGAGGTGGGGGATGTGTGTCCTGCCATGGCTGCAGGGAGAGGACTAGAGAGAATGGTCATGAACTGAGTCAGGGCAGGGCCAGATTAGATGTGAGGAGAAATGTTTTCCCTGTGAGGGTGTTGAGGCACTGGGATATTGCCCAGGGAGGTGGTGGAGTCACCACCCCTGGGAGTGTTGAAGAGGTGTCTGGATCTGGTGCTGGAGGATCTGGTTTAGGGTTTAGGGGTTCCAGCAGAGTGGTAGATTAATGGTTGGTCTTGATGATGTTAGAGGATTCCTCCAACCTTGATAATTCTATGATTCTATCAAAAAAACCTATATTCTTCAAAAACCAAGGAATTTTAATATGTTTTTTCCCCTACTCTATATGACATGTTAAAGTCCCAAGGCTGCAACTTGCCATTTTCATTCCACTGTACTTTTAATTTGGGACCTGTACTAACTCTGGAGAGCATGAGTACCACTATTTATTCTAGATTGCAAGTAACCACAGTTATTAACCACATTCAAGTACACAGATTGTATTTAGTTGGGACTTCGTTAGACACAAGATTTTTCTGTGTGGCTATCAAATGACCAAGCATATGATTAAGTTAACACTTACATATTGCAAAAAAATCTGGCATGAAGTTATTGGCATCCCAATTAATTTTTATGGTATTGGTAGCTGATGATATCAGGCTAGAGATAAGACCTTATCCTTTGAGATTTGGATTAATTTAAGTAAAATTTTCTGATGGAAAACTGTCTCTTATCATGATCAAACATAATTTAAATAAACTTCACTTGACCAGTTCTCTAAGGCCTTGGAAACCATAAACATCAACTGTATTGATATATTTTGGTCTTCACTTTTGTTTGTTTGTGTGTGCACTTTTCTGTGTGTGTATTACATTCCCCTGCAGCTGTGGAACAGTGGGACATCTAGTGCAAGCTAATTCCCAAGGACCTCACTGCAGCTGGAGAGAAAAATATCTTTGGGAGGTATTACTAATGGATTAGGGGAAAAGGGGAGAGGCAAGGGAATGCCCATATTAACAAGTAAGCATCAAAGAAAAGCAGCATTGTTCTTCTGTTTAACACAAGAGCAGGACAGCAATTCAATCTAGTGTTTGTGTAAGGCAAAGAATAGGGGATATATATACATATCTGGGAATATAGGCAGGAGGTGCAATAGAGAAGAGTGCAATGGAAGCAGAGGACATCTGTGGAATGGGAGTTGGTATCAAAGCCAGACAACTTACTGAGTGCTTCTGGTGTCATTTCACCATTATTTATTCCTAGGTAACTCCCATTTGATTCAGGTATTTGGTTGAGAGTGCTATATGTAAGGCAGTATGCTTTCAAGCTGCCTGTGAATTAGTGCAACAGAGTAGAGAGGAACCTTTCCAAGGGAAACAAAATAAAGCAGAATGCATCTTGTAATCTATACACTAAAGGCAAAGAGAGCCACAAAGACAACATTGTGTTAGAGCTACCTGTTCCAGTAAAAGGTGAGGCGTTAGGAACCAATAAATATGCTGATGGAAAATGAAGTGAGCATCCAGGAAAAAGCTATCTTCTAATGACAGAAGTGTGCTAGGGATTTCTAAAACCCATTAGAAAGAGGTATCATCCCTATATCTGAGCACAATATTTTGCCACTCTCATGAACACATATTTGATGGCATTTAGAAGCTGCAGAACACATAATTGTGTTTGCCCCATATAAAAGATGTTTCTAATCTCCATTTGATGCAACTATATACATGCAAAGAAGCCATGGACACTTGAGAGGCATAGGCTGACAAAAAAAAATAAATTGAAGACTCACAGATAAGAAAAACTTCGAGATCTCTAGCCAACAGCACTTTTTTCTTTTTTTTCCCAGGAAACTGTCTCAATGTCAGAGCACCATGTATTACAAAACTTTTAGAGCCCTTTTGTGGCTCATAGCATGAGTTCCAGAAACAAAGTCCACATCCATTTGACCAGAACGTGGCCTGCTGATATGCTGAAAATACAAAGATTTGGTCTTATTGCTCTTGTGTATATTTACAGTGTAGCACATTAAAAGCAGTTCCAGTGCTATTTGCAATTGTTGAGCTTCTTCCTCATGCACTGAAGACAGATGCATTCACACACATTGGAGATTTCTAGCTGTCTGCAGCTTGTATAGATGTGTCCCACCTACAGCCCAGTGATCAAGGCACTTACCTGACACTGAAGGACAAGGCACTCGTAGGGATTTGAACCACAATGCTGAACTGAAAAATCAATTATTTTCACAGCCCTGAGCTCATGAACTACTCTGAAAGATCAAGAGAAAGGTTATTAAATATTATTTGAATACTGAGGCAATTGATATTCCCCAGAAAGTCGACTTAAATGTATACAAGAGCCTGACTGTAAGTGATGAAATTTGGAGCCAGGAACTGGAACCAAAAACTGTCTCTCATCTACTGGTCACTGAATAACATGTTCTATACAGGGTGAGCACTGAGTGATGGAACAGAAACATTTGCCATTTCAGCTGGATTTGTATATTGAGGTCATGGTGTTAGGAGCTGTATGAACACAAAAGAGGTGATCTCTACCTATTCAGTTCCATTTCATATATGTGTGTGCATGGAGATATAACTTAACTTACACATATGTGTTTCTGTAGTCATATGTGAATGATAACACAGTACAGCTGAAGCCTACAAACAAAAGGGGACCACAGCTATGGAAAAAAAAAAGAGATAAGCTGTTTAAGACACAGGACCACAGCTATGGAAAAAAAGAGATAAGCTGTTTAAGACACATCACACCAGCTCTCTAGCTGTTGATGGTTTTCTTTGTCACCTAAACATAAAGGTCCTGATTATGGTAATCTGGTATATAGTGCACTGTAGTAATCCACATCTGAAAGAAGATTGTATGTTTCTCGCCCAGCAGGATCAGAAAATAACCTCAACCCTAGTACAAGAAGATGAGGTGACTTCTCCACATGGACCATACAAAAAAAATATGGCTGATCTTAACATATGTGTTTGCTACATTTCTCCAAACATCCTTGCTCTTCTATCCTGTTTAGCAAAATGCAAACCACTTACCTATCTACTGCCTTGGATCTGCTGTCAAGCATCACTCTGCTTACAGAGATTTGAAAATGAATGCATAAGAGGAGCTGTGTCATAATTTGACTCTGTCACATAATAGGGCAAAAGTGGTATGTGCCATCAAGGATGGGGAATTTTTCTGTGTGCTGTGTTGCACACTGCATTAATTCAACTAATTGAATTTTAAGTTTTCTTATGCTAACAGAGAAATGTGAAAACACACTGCCTAATGAAGAGAAAGACTGCACACATTTTAGCAACTCATTGGCTTTTACAATTCATATTAAATTTACTTCAAATTTTAAAGTTAAAACCTCTTAAGGAATTAAAAATAGTGAAGGTATTTTTAAAACAAAACCAGTTACAATAATATAAGCAAAGTTAACAGGACTTCCTATGATTCCACTGGATTTGTTGTACCACAGCAAACAATTCAAGGTAAATGAATGACCTAGATAACTAAATCACTGCTAGTCATTAAAAAGGAAAGAACAAAGGACTGCAAGCTAAAAGGGAAAGGGAGGGTGAAACAAAGGAAAGAACGAGAAAATAATTTTTGAAAAGAAGGAATAAATGCCAATAAAATGTTGTATTGTGTGTGGCAGCTGCATTCTATTTTTTTTGCACAGTGTTTTATCTTTTTTATCTGGTTTATCAGTGCATGAGTCACTTTACTCAAACCTTTGTTTTCAAATGTCCTTAACTTTATCTTGCTTTTGTCCTGAAATTGGAATGCTACTATTTCACATGACAAAGTTTCTGTTTATGTGATAGTCTATTACTTGGCTGTGGGCAATTTTTGTCCTTCTAATTTAAAAATATGATTTTCCTTCTACCCTTTCCATCCTGAGGCATTTGGTCTAGCTGTGTGGTTAAAGTTGTCATTCACCTCTGAATCAAAAGATCAGTGAGAAGACAAAGTACTTCCTGAACTGACTTTACGGGCCAGACAGAAAAGATGACAGTAAGGAAAGCATCAGTCAAAGATAACATTTGTGTCTATGGCTGTCATAAAAAAATATATAACTAGGAATGAGGAAAAAAAAAAAAGGCAGGTCCTTTGCTAGAGTTGGCTGAATAATTCATTGTGAATAAATTATCCAGCAGATGTACTCCCCACACACTGCTTTTTGTTTGTTTGTTTGTGAATGGTTTGTGAACAGACCTTTTCTTCTGCTAATGTATTCCTTATTTGGAAATGTTCACTAGAGTCTTTGTGCAAATCAAAGATGCTTCCAGAAAGGTATATTGTAACAATGTCATCACTCTGTGTCACTCATATGGTTCATATAGCTCAGTGTTGAATGTTAGAGTATAAGAAAATACAGAGAGTGTAAGGAAATAACATGACCTTCTTAGTGAGATTCTTCTCTTAGTAAACCAGTGATTTTCAAACCTCCATGAGGGAGATTGCATCAAGGTTTCTTAGCAGAAGTGTTTGTATATTCATTTGCCATGAATGTGCCAAGTTATTTTTTGGCTCGCTGTGGCTATGATTTTTCCTGTTTAATTCCACCACAGTAATCAGACATGCTTCTTCTCCTGTTGAATAAGCTACTTGGTCCATTTCTCTGTTATGGACAGTCATGGCTTTCATGATGGTCCCTCAGTCATGTACTCATACAAAAACAGTTACTCTTAAGGCCATTTGTTCTCATCTTTTGGCATTGGGCATAGTGAGTAGATTATTGCCTTTTTCTTTTATGAAATTTTTTATTTACCTCAGCCTTCACCCTTTCAGTTTTCCTTAATTTAAATAGCTTGAATCTTTCATTCTCTTTTTTTCAGTGGTCCTCTTTGTAGAACCCTCCTCCTTGCTTTCATTGTTCCCTCTTCTCTCTCTGATGTGGTCCAGCAAATATGTTGACCAGAGTTGGACAGAGTACTCCAGCTGAGACTTGATGCAGTGGTGTAAAGCTGAAAGATTTGTTCATGTGTTTTGCAAGCTGCATTCCACTTACACATCTCAGTGTGATGTTTGCCATCTTCAGAACAGCATGATATTTTTGATCATGTTCAGACTGTAGTCTAGTTAATCCCTTGGATCTCTTTCCAAAATCTGCTATGTAGCCAGCTGTTCCCCATCCTGTGCGTGTGAAGTTGATTATTCTTACCTGTTTGCAATACCTCACACTTGTCCCTCTTGGATTCAGACCAGTTTTCCTAGAGCATTTCTCTAATTTTCAATGACCATGCTCTCTACTCTGCTCTGGTGAGACTCCACCTGGTGTACTTCATCCAGCTTTGGAGCCCCCAACCTGAGAAGGATGTGGATCTCTTGGAGCAGGTCCAGAGGAGGGACACAAAGATGATTAAAGGGCTGGGGCACCTCTCCTATGAAGACAGGGTGAGAGAGTTGGGGCTCTTCAGTCTGGAGAAGAGAATAGTGAGACTGTAAAGCACCTTCCAGTACCTTAAGAGAGTTTACAGGAAAGCTGCAGAGGATCTATTTACAAGGGCATGTGGTGACAGGACAAGGGAGAATAGCTTTAAACTGAAAAGGGTAGGTTTAGTTTAGATATTAGGAAGAAATTCTGCCCAGAGCAGCTGTGGATGTTCCATCCCTGGAAGTGTTCAAGGCTGAGTTGGATGGAGCTTTGAGCAACCAGTTCTAGTGGAATATGTACCTTCCCAAGACATGGAGGTTGGAATTAGATGGTCTTTAAGGTCCTTTCTGACCCAAACTCTTCTATGATTCTGCAGTTCTAAATTCTAAGTCTGCTCTCAATTTCGGATATTCTCGACTTCATTTTACAGACAGATTTAATAATCTGTTGTGGCTCTGCTCTCAATTTCGGATATTCTTGACTTCATTTCACAGACAGATTTAATAATCTGTTGTGGCTGGTTTGTTTCATTGTGTTGGTTGGGGGAATTCTCTGTTCTGTTATACATATTATTTATAATGTATATTGAAAAGGTTCATAATCTGGACAGATCCTTTATAGAGATCTGTAAGTCTTCTGCTTGTGCCTCCTTCCCAAGCAAACAAGTCACAGCATATTTATTCTCCTCTCAAATTCCTCCTCAAGTGGAAGAATTCTAAGAAAAAATTTAGTATCTTCTCATTAGGAAGCAATGATTATTGTACAAATTCTGTGATGCATTTTCAACTCTACAGGATCCCTTTTCTGGGGGGTAGGTTTTAAGCACTGCAGATATGTTTGTGTAATGAATTTAGACACGAAGCAATCCAGCGTCCTGCTTAATTATTAATCTTTTTTTCCTAAAAAACCATAACATATATTAATATTTGTGTATCACACCTTGCAATACTAATGTTCTTAAAGCACTATCACAATGACTCTTGGTCAATAAAAATTCATTTAGATCATTTACTCAGCTAAGTCACTGGATGCTGTTTACTGTGCTGTCTGCTGTTGTCCTTGAATCTTGCTGATTAGTCCAAGTCCAAACTACAGCACAAGACAGCTGCACAGCTCAGATAGCTTTCTCTGAGCATATACTGTAAAAAATTGTGCTTCTAGTGCTGAAGTTCTCAATTAAAACCTGTCTGTCTGTTTTCCTCTCCCTTTCTCATATACTCAGTCATAGTTTATTACAATGAAAATAATAAAACTGAGTATTGTTTAACAACAAAGATAGTGGTCAAGTTAGTTTTCCTGATGTGAGAAAAGATCCTCCCATTATTTCTAAAAGCAGGAAACCATCTTCAAATTCAGCCAGTCAGTTCAATCAGGCTAAATGGGCATTTAGAATTATATTCATTTAGGTGTTTATTTTCCTGTTTGTCAAATTTTGTTTCATTCTTGTCCTGAGAGTTGCAAGCTTAGTAATGCTTGTAACATGTGGGAAATACAAATACAACCATAGAACCATCAAGGTTGGAGGAGATCATCAAGTCCAACCATTAGTCTGTCACTGCTGGAACCCCTAAACCCTAAACCAGATCCCCCAGTGTCAGATCCAGACGCCTCTGAAACACTTCCAGGGATGGTGACTCCACCACCTCCCTGGGCAATCTATTCCAGGGCCTGAACAGAGTAAACATTGTTCCTACCATCTAATCTGACTTTTCCCTGACTCAGCTTATGACATACTGTATGCATAATGTGGTATATGCCAGACATGTACTTTTATCTCTAGCCCTAAGTAGTTATGGAGTACAATTAAAAGCAACTATAGGAATGGTGAAGGGAAAACTTCACTGCTGTCCTAGAGCTGATCATGAGGTACTACATTCTAGACAAACTGGGACAAAATAACTAAGCTCCTAAAATCAGCAAAATTTTTATTTTTATGAGTATTTGGTTAAGTTTGGCTTTATTATTGAAGAATATTTATGGTATGTAATTACCGTTTATTGCAGAAAGCACAAAAATCTGTTGAATTATGTAAAAAATATTACCTCTCTGTATTAACTTTTCCAAACAAACTGAAAACTTACAAATCTTCTGTCTTTTTCTTTAATAACCCTCATAGTAAATTTCAGAGTAACTGAAAATATATTTGATTCTTTTTTAAAGTTAATAGTGGGCTTAACCTACTGTGCAGATTTACAATGTCTTGTTAAAAGAAGTTCTTAAACTCTTTTATATCTTTTTATTGGTGTCATCTCCTTTCCCATGCCAATATTTTATGAAGTGTCTGAGGAAATTGGTGAGTTTGCTTACATTCAGGGCAAGTTAATGCCAAAATGCTAATTCTCTGCTTTCTTTTCCTTCTGTTTTTCCAAATCCTTTCTTCTAAGTATTTGCTCCCCTGGGAAATAACTTTTGATATGATATTCCAAAAGAATAGACAACACTAATGAGACTCTTCCAGTGCCTATATTGGAAATTTCTCCATGTAATTTCTTCAATAAAGAAGTTGCTGCACTGCTATTCACATTATCTGGCAGCTCTAGAACATATCATCTCCCATACTTGAATATCTTTTTTGGCCATGACCAACACAATGATTCATTCACATTATCTGGCTGCTCTAGAATATATCATCTCCCATACTTGAATATGTTTTTTGGCCATGACCAACACAATGATTGGCAGAACAAGGTGAAAGGATCATTTATCTTGATGCACTGTTGTCACCAGGCCCTTCATACTACTATCTTCTATATTTGCCAGCATAGATGTAATCATTTATCTTGATGCACTGTTGTCATCAGGCCCTTCATACTAGTATCTTCTATATTTGCCAGCATAGATGTTTTATCTCATCTAACTAATTCACTTCCAGTAGCCTCTGTGAATATGTAAGAGAAAATGACTTTATTCTGCATTGAATGGCAATTTTCAAATAGCCTGTAAGCATGAGACTCACCTGATTAAGCACAGATTTTTTAACATGGAGCTATCATAGAATCATCAAACTTGGTGGAGACCTCTAAGATCATCGAGTCCAACCATTAACCTACCACTCTGCTGAAACCTCTAAACCCTAAACCATACCTTCCAGCATCAGATCCAGATGTCTCTTCATCACTTCCAGGGATGGTGACTCCACCATCTCCCTGGACAATCTATTCCAGTGCCTGAACACCCTCACAAGGAAAACATTTCTCCTAACATCTAATCTGATTCTGCCCTGTCTGAGCTCATGGTCATTCCCTCTAGTCCTTTCTAAAGGAAAGACCATCCCACACCTCTCTGCAATCCCTGTCAGGGAGTGGCAGAGAGCCAGGAGGTCACCCCTGAGCCTCTTCTCAAGGCTAAACAAACCCAACTCCCTCAGCCCTTCCTCATACCACATGTTTTCTAGACTTATCTCCATCTAAATTAATAATCTTAACCTCTCCTTAGATTTAGTGGACAGTAGTTCTTGGGTCCTGGTATAATCCCCCTAAAGTTGTAAATATAAGTATCTCTGAGCAAACCACTTTTTATTATTTTTATGACCAGTAAGCACAATCTGGCTTTTAATAGCATCCTAACCTGACATTTTCTGATGTATACTGAAGAGCAGTATGTTTGAGGGGTAGTTTTAAGCATAAGTGTACCTGAAGATGAAGAAGTCTTTGTATGGAATTCACTCACAGCCTTAAAACCAAGCTCATGTCTGAGAAAATTATATTGACACACCTGTATTGATTTACAAATAATAAGGAAAAAAAAGGGGAAAAAAAAGACTTTATTAAGTGTAAGATGTTACATCAGGGTTTAGCCACATTTATTGCTTTTAGGCAGACTAGCAGAATTTTATAAAACAAATGTAATGATTGCACTTTGCTTTATCTGTGCACACCTGATTTGTAATGATTTCTGAATCATGTGACTACTTCATTAAATTCAATGAGGGCATTTGTTCATGTCTATTAATCTACCTGAGTCCCAAAACAATAAATGCTTTAAATTTAAATATGACTATATAAAATCATGATTGCAATTTTTTTAAAAGGAAAGTCTCAGTGTAGAAAGCTACATAGAGGATTATTGATCATCAGAGAAGAAATCTTGCATTCACAGTATAAAATTTTTCAGTGCTGCTCTTTTTTTTCTTCTGCATGCTGTTTTGCACCAGCTTTCTACTTCATTGGCAATGACAATGGTTTGAAATGCTCTCTGTTTCTGAACCACCTTGCAATAACATTTTAAAGCATTAATTTTAAGACCTATTGATTATGACTGTACCTGGTAATACAGCTCTAGTGAACAGTTTGCAAGAATTTCCTCTTACAAGTGCAACTTGTAAGAAAAGAGGTCATAGTTTGCCTCTCCAGAACAGAAGCAGTAATTGAGTTGCTTTCTCACAAAACAAACAAATTAGCAGGTGGGACTTGTAGAAATCTTTGCATTCCTGGGACTGGTGACCATGTGTAATCTCTGTCCATGTTGCTCACACTCTTATCTTCCATTGGGGTTGAATTTGTTGCTGTCACTGCTTCACTAAGCTCTATGGGGCTAATTGCCAAGTGAGCTGCTACTGAGAAGCTGGCAAAGGCAAGTTAATTCTGAGCCTATTCCCCCATGACACTACTTAAATAAGAGGATTCAAAATAATGGATTTATGCTGAAATAAAACAGCTCTGTTAATATCAAGTGGAAGTGAGTGGAGATTCTCAATGCTTATGGTGATGGAAACATGACCAAATATACTATCACTATTGTTGTAGAAGCTCCAGAATCATTGAGTTCTACCTCAGAAATAATGTATTTTTTTAAAAATGTCAGTGTGTGAGGTACTAATAGACTTGATTTATCCTAAGAACTTCAGACTAATCTAGCATTACCTTTTCTGTCATTGGTAGCAAACACTGTTTTGTGAAGGACCAAAGAATTACTTTGAAAATACTTCTCATTATATTGTACATAAGAATGAAAATAATTTACAAATTATAGCAGCCCAGAAAGCCATTTGAATCCTGAGCAGCATCAAAATGAGTGTGGCTAGCAGGTCAAATGAGGTGATTCTTCCCCTCCACTCTGTTCCCATGAGACCCACCTGGAATACTGCACACAGTTCTGGTGTCCTCAGTGTAAGAAGGACATGGAACTGTTGGAGCAAGTCCAGAGGAGGCCACGAAGTTGCTAAGGGCACTGGGGCATCTCCCCTATGAGGACAGGCTGAGGGAGTTGGGGCTGTTCAGCCTGGAGAAGAGAAGACTGCATGGAGTCCTCATAGCAACTTTTCAATATCTCAAGGGCCTGCAGGGGAGCTGGGAAGGGACTCTGTGCTAGGAACTGCAGTGATAGGACAAGGGGTAATGGGTTCAAACTGAAGGAGGGGAAGTTTAGGTTAGATATTCGAAAAAACTTTTTTCTGTAAGGATAGTTAGACACTGTCCCAGGTTGCCCAGGGAGGCTGTGGCTGCCCCAACCCTGGCAGTGTTCACAGCCAGGTTGGATGAAGCCTTGAGCAATCTGGTGTGGTGGGAGGTGTCCCTGCCCAGGGCAGGGGA